>NW_022436967.1:2762185-2941129 GCF_009761245.1 Sapajus apella
GCTCTTGTTACCCAGGCTGGAGTGCAATGGCGCGATCTCGGCTCACCGCAACCTCCGCCTCCTGGGTTCAGGCAATTCTCCTGCCTCAGCCTCCCGAGTAGCTGGGATTACAGGCACGCGCCACCATGCCCAGCTGATTTTTTGTATTTTTAGTAGAGACGGGGTTTCACCGTGTTGACCAGGATGGTCTCGATCTCTTGACCTAGTGATCCACCCGCCTCCGCCTCCCAAAGTGCTGGGATTACCGGTGTGAGGCACTGCGCCCGGCCTCTTTTTCTTTTTATACTTTTATTTTTGTATTTATTTTTGGGGCGGAGACTCACTACGTTTCCTAGCTAGAGTGCAGTGGGTATTAACAGGCTTGATAGTGCACTGTAGCCTCCATCCATTCTCCTGCCTCAGCCTCCCAAGTAGCTGGGATGACGGTTGCATGCCGCTATGCCTGACATAGCGTAATGACATGAACAATTTATTTTAAATAGACATTTAGACTTAGAACTTTCTTTTGCTATTGTAAATAGTATTATAAATTACTTTATATACATGTCTGTGAACGTCTGTACAACAGTTTGTGTAGGCCAAAATAATAATTAAAGAATGTTGGTAACAGTATGGCATTTACTAGCACAGAAAATTTTTATATTTACACAGCTAAATTTCTATGTAGAATTTAGTAGAAAAACTCCTTCAAGTTTTTTAATGTATCATTATATTCCCCTGCTTATAAAGGCTAGAGATGGTAACAAGAATGTAGCCAGATCAACAAAACTGAGAAATAAATATCCTTTTCTTTACAATCAAATCCTTCTACCTCTGTAGGCATATCTTTATGAGATCTCTCTATGTGTAGGCAGGTCTTTGTGATAATTAGTTTAAAATTAGAAGATTGTTTGCTTCTAATTTTTGGAATTAGACAAGAGAAGCTAAATGTGTCAACATTTTAGTGACAGACCGATATATATTCATCAAGGATGGACTGATAAACTAGAATTCTGTTGACATGGGCTCCACTTACCTAGATGACATTTGTGTAGATGGTAACAGTTTTTCTTTATAAATCTCTACAATTCTGTCTCCTAGACTAACTAATCTTTGTGCATGATACGTTACATTCCAATACGTTAAGGTACTCTATTAGGTTAAATTAGATATTATTGTTATGAGATCTTTGAGGTGTTGCTTTTCTGGCTGGAAACCTCTATGCCACAGCTGCAGTGGGGTGGACAGCTGCAGGTGCGAACGTGTGTACCAGCTGTTCGTGAGACCTGCTTGGATGAGGTGTACTACAAGCAGCTTCCACAGCTAGCACTGGGAAACACAGTGGTGCCCAGAAACTTGGAGACACCAAGAGACACAGGGACCCAACGAAGTAGTCACAGCTCTGTCTCTGGGAGCTCCCAGGTGTGGGGTCCCTAAAGGACCACAGCTCTTCTCTCCTTTTTGCCCACAGTATGATGAGCAGGGGGTGAGTCCAGCCCTGTTTATGTTACAGCTCTTTTAGCTTTGCCATTCGCAGGGTCTTGAGTCCTTGGCCTGTGACCAGGAAGAATGAGGTACACAGACAAGTGGAGGATGAGCAAGAGGAAGAGGAGCTTTATTGAGTGATAGAACTAATCAGAGGGGACTTGCCGAGACGGGAACTCCTCTCTACTGCTAGTCATCCCATTGCTCTGCTTTGGCTGAGCCCTGGGCTTTTATGGGTCTCAGAGAGAAGGATGTACATGTCCACTGGTACGTGAGCAGCCATAAGCAGGCCTGAAAAAGGCACAATCAGTTCCTACTCCAGTCGGCGGGACAGTCAGCTCAGGCCCAGCCTTCAGTCCCTCCGTGGCCTGAAGGTGAGGCCACATCAGGGACCCCCGCCTTCCTCCCAGGAGCCTGTCTGCCTCCTGCCACAATCCATTGTGCACGAGCTGCTTGTGACAAGGGGCGCCTGCAGAACAGCACTAAACTGCCCTCAGCCAGCTTTTGGATTCTCCCGTTCCCCACGCTCACTGTTGCTCAACATCCAGAGGGAGCTGAGGTGGTAGAGATCTGGCATGTCAGCACTCCGCCAGTCATGCACAAACCTAGCCAGACTGTGACAGTACCTGGGCTTGGCTCCAACCTGGCTCCAAGTTCAGAGCAAGTATCAGGAGTGGGGAGAGGCCAGGTAGTGGGAGCAGATATCTCCAAGCTGCAGGGGCAGGGAGGCCTTCCCAGGCCCCCAGGGCGAAGAGAGCAGAGAGGGTCTGGGTCTAGGAGGGTCCTGTGCCTGGGAGGGCTGGACTTCTGCCTGCTTCATGGAGCATGCAGGCATCCCTGGCCATGCCTCCTGACAGACTGGGATGGGGAATCCAGGTCCTCGCTGGGCTCCTCTCTGCCCGTCCTTCCCTGCCTAACTGTGCTGCTCCCCTTGGCCTTATCATGGTGACCACCAGGGCAGTGGGCTCTAGGGTGTGTCTTGTTTGTCTTTGGCTCCCAGTGACTCCATAGAGCCCATCATCCCAGCTCTTCATCCTCCCCACGCCCTCCTCACAGCTGTGACAAGCAAGAGAAAGGATGGTTTGGGGCTAGGGCAGGTCTCACATCCCACCCAGCCGTGTGAGGGTGGGGATGATGCAGTTGGCTGCCTTGGGGATGCAGGGCACAGGGGACCCACTGCTGCCATTGCTGCTCCTCTCACCACCACCCACACCTCCCCACTGCAGCCGGCATGGTGGCAGCAGCCACCCCTGATGGCCAGTCACTGCCATCATTACCCTTCTATAAGATAATTTTCCTATATCAGCATATATGTTGACAGCATAATTATTTTGCAGCGTAACTATGTTGTTCACAGCATAATTATTTTGTAGCTCTTATAATACAATCTTTATCCAACGTCTAGAAAGAAGCAACATTGAAACTCCAAAGTGCTGATAACAGATGAAGACTAATTCAAAGATGAAATCAGGATTAAATGTAATTTTACACACAGATTTAACAGATATATTTCTGCCTACTTAGGATATCATGGTATGGAATAAAGATGAGAAATAAATTAAAAATCTTATATTAATTTTTGTTGTTTACATTTTGTATTATTTTGGACTTTAAAAGGTAGATTGGTTACAACGTTATTTAGCGAGTAATATGTATATAGTGTCTCCAGTACTTATATGTAGTTACTTCTTTTGTTGAAATTTTTGTTCCTTAATATTAAGTTATAAAATAATCTATGTTAATTGTATTTTACCGAAGTGGGAAACAGAAATTGTTTTGCAGATTCTCTCATTCACTGGGAGTCTGAAACTTTGGGAAAATAAATAATCATTGTCTTTGCTTAACATGACTTACGGACTTTAGTGGATCACAAAATATAAAGAGCCACGTTTTCTCGAAGTAATGGTGTCATAACAAGATTAAATGATACACACGAACAGCAGAATTGTATGTTACACTAAAAAAGTCTACATTTTTCCCTAGACCAGGGATTAACACAAAGGCCTATTATGAGCTCTATTTAGCTTCCACTGCCATTTTACCTATAAGCCTTAATGATACTAAACAACTTTCTATTGCTCAACACAACATAATCACATTTGAGGCCTTTTGTGTAAGTTGTCTATGCTTAGTGTTTCACAAATGCTCATTACCTACTTCTTCAAGCTAGTTGTCTTTTCTCCCAACTCTACTCTGATTACGTTTCTAAAAGATGGCTTGAGATACTCAAATTCTGTTGACTTATGCTCAGCTTACCTCAGGTGGTATATATATGGATGGAAACAATTTTTGTTTCTGTAGTTCTACATTTTGGCCTCCAAGGTTGACTAATCTTAGCTCATGATACATACTTACCCATGCTGGTATTCTAGCCTGTGTACCTTGTGTTGTAATTAGCTCTCCCTTGTCACTTACTATGTAGATATAGAAACGATTTTCTTCTTTATTGTTTTCTAACAAACATCACACTTCTCAGTATATAATTTTCTTTTGTTAAAAAAAATCAATCAAACCAATAAACTGAATGAACAAATAAACATTACTACTAATTTCCAACCTCTGAATTATTAAAGATTTTGGTTCCATTTAAATCACATGGCTATTAGCATGAACTACCTTTATTATTTTATTTGTACATGTGTATACACAATCTCATCATTGTAGAGATGAAAAACATTGGGTTAGAGACATTAGAAAATTTATGTAAGATCACGGTTTGGTGCTAGAATTGTGTACTCTATTTCAATTCATTTTCAGTATCCTTCTATATATCTGTTTGTATTCTTACTCAGAATTTTAAAACTATAGAGAATTAGAATATATAATTTTGTCTTTCACGAGTATGCATGATCTGACACAGGTTCTGGTAGCTCTTGTGTTTTAATTGAAGCTTTCCAAAACCATAAATTTAAAATAAAATGCATTGCATAATTTAATATTTCTCTGTAAAATCTGCAAAGTAAATTGCCTAAATTCATTTGAATTTTACAAAATAAGGCTAAAAATTGGAAAGAGTATTATGAATATCGTTCTTATGTTAGTTTGGATCCTTATAACTTTTGGAAATAAGAACTTTAATATTTTAGTGGTTTAAAACAATATATATTTATATTGTATGTATGAACGTTATGACTTTCTTCTACTTTATGTTTCAGAACTAGACTCATTTCTTCTATGGTGCTATAACCATCTAATATTTTTATTTTTAATTTCACAATAGAGAAAAATGTATTTAATACTCAGTAATAACCATCCATTTCTTTCTTTCAAGTTCACTAATGTTTTCTTCTACAACATTGAATCTGTCTTTACCCCAATCCAGCGTATTTTTCACCTCAGATACTATAGCTACTGTGTTGAAAATTCCAATCAGAATCTTTTTTACTATCTTATAAACCTCTACTTAACTTTTGAATACATGAAATGCAATGTAACACATTTTAATATTCTTGCCTGCTAATTCTAACATCTGTATATCTGTGTCAGTTAGGAGATGAGTTTAATTAGTTGAGTTTTTTCTTATTATAGGTCAATTTTACTGCACCTTTAAATGCCTGGTAATTGCAAATAGGATACTGATTGCATGTTTTGACTTTGTGTGCATGTGTCAGACAATTTTGGATTTCTATATTCTGAAACTTTGTTTCAGTATGTAGTAAAGTTACTTGCAAACCTTTGATTATTCTTAGTCTTGCCTTTAAGATTTGTTATAGAGGATAACAATGATTAATCTAGGGCTAATTATTCACTACTAGGAAATAAGACTCCTCTGTATATTCCTCTCAATGCCCCTTGAATTATTAGGTTTCCAATGTGGTTGGCGAGAACAGACACTGTTCCTGGCCCTAGGCAAATTCCAAGTACTTTTCATCTAATCTTTTGGATGGTTTCTTCCCAAGCCATCAGTAGTTTCCTCTTTACTACCCATGTTCTGATCACCACTGTGATGAAAACTTGGGTAGAAACCCCTTACAGAACTTGAACATCATGGATAAATTTAATCTTTCTGTTTGCTTGTTCATGTGTGACAGTGTATTTGGTGCCTATTACTCCACCTTGGCTGGATGCCCAAATGATGTTAAAGAACTAAAGTATCTTTAGTTGTTTAAAAAGAAACACAAAAGCCTTATGAATAATAAATAAGTACATTGTTATCATCTATTTATGGGAATGCTGACTAAGTTATTTGATAAAATGAGCTTGGTACAAGTAAAAACATCACTAATTTGCCAATTATGTGATCAGCTTCCTCACTCAAGATAATTCAGATATTGGAAAAACATTATTAAGGATGTAATACATGAAATCCAAATATTATATAACTCTCAAAATATTAGATTTAGTTTATAGTCTTTGCTCTACCAACTTATCTGTCATCTATCTATGCATCCATCCATCTGTCTATTCACCCATCCATTCATCTGTATTAGTCACGATTGTCTGGAGAAAGAATAGCAGTAGGTTATACAACTGACCCTCGAGCAACACAGGGGTAGGGGTCCTGAACCCCCACACAGTCAAAAAATCAATGCATGACTTTTGAATCCTCAAAAAATTAACTACTGACAGCCTGCTGTTTACCAGAAGCATAATCTATAACATAACATTTGATTAGCATATATTTTGTATGTTATATGTATTACATACTGTATTCTCACGATGAAGTAAGAAAATGAAAATGGAAAATGCTGCTTAAAAATCTCAACAAAAAATACTTACTATTTACTAAGTGGAAGTGTATTATCATAAAAGTCTTCATCCTCATCATCTTCATGTTGAGTAGGCTGAGAAGGAGATAAAAGAGGAGGGGTTAATTTTGCTATCTCAGAGGTAAAAAAATTTATATATGAGTGGACCTGTGTATTTTAAACCTAACTTGTTCAAATGTCAACTGTATAGTCACATATATATGTAAATATGGGTATATATAATGAATCATATATATCATGATTCATATATAGTATCATATATACATATATCTAGAGTATTAGTCATATATACACACATCGATTGACATGAGAGGGGTTTATTAGAGAAATTGGTTCATACATTTGTGGAAACTGAGAAGTTTCATGATAGGCCATATGAAAACTGGAGCGCCAGGGAAGCTGGTAACATGAATCAATTCATTTATGAAGGCCTCATAATTGGGAAAACCAATGATAGAACCATTAGTTTAAGCCCAAATTCCTGAGAATCTGAGAGTCACTAGTGCAATTCCTAGAGTTCAAGGGCTGAGAAACCTCTAATGTCCAAGGGCAGAAAAAGGATATCTTAATTCCAGAAAATGAGAGGACACATTTGCCTTCACTCTGCCTTTTTGTTCTGCTTGGACCCAAATTGGATGGTGGCCACCCACATTTTGTAGGGTGAATCTTCTTTCCTCAGTCTACTGATTCAAACGCCGACCTCTCTCAGAAACACCCTCACAGACATAACCAGAAATAATGCTTTACCAATTATCTGAGTATCCCCTAATCCAGTCAAGTTGACACTTAAAATTAACTGTTTATCTGTGTATGAATGCATTTATCTATATAGGCCCAAAGAAGAGTAATGTTCCTTCTTTCATCTTTAACTTTTTCACATATAAACATGGTAGGTTGAATTTTACTATCTCTGACCTTCTGTATCAGTTTTACCTATTCTACTAATTCTGACAATTTTTCCTCGGTATGTGGCTGCAAAATCTAAAGAAAATAATTGTTTTAAAATTGTGGCTTTTTAAACAATTAGCTGCAAATACACTGACCTATCATTGAGAGGCATTGTCTGTGTCTCCTGCCCTTGTGTGTGGGTAGATTATACTTGTTTCAAGCAATAGAGAATAATAGAAGTTACAAGACTTCCAAGTCTAAGTCATAAAAAGCCATATGGCTCCTGCCTCATCTGTGGGTTCATGCTGTAGCCCTAGCTGTAAGATGTTTGACTCTTAAGACTGACATCTTATGAGGGTCCCAAGCCATAAGGAAAAGTTTTGTATAAAGGTTCTGATGGAGAATTTTAGGAGTTGAATCTTGAAGTTATTTCAGCTCAGATGATTTCAGATTTCATATAATTCCAGCTAAAGCTCAGACATAACAAAGAAGAAACAAAAGTGTCAGAAGGTTTTGCTTGTTTTTGTTATACAATGGTAATCAGATCAGTGGTGAAAGAAGTTAGTATTATCACTATACTGAATTGATATAAAATTCTAGAGTTACAATTTTAGTAGTTTTTCCTTTCAACAAATTTAAACCAACAAATTTTACATTCAATTAAGATAGCTTCACTGAAAATATTTAATTGAAAATTTTAAATGTTTACTTATATTTATGCTGAAAACAAAAGCAAAGTGAAAGAGAAATAGCCTACATCCTGTGTAAAATTTTTTTTTAATTTCTTCTTTTATGTTATACAATTGCAAGACATGATATTACTATTAAATATATTATTGTATTCAGCAGGAAAGTGCAGAATATGCTGCAGCTATCAGGACCAGTTGGATGATTTTCAGCTGGAAACTATGTTATTGTGTATATCATCAGAACCTGATGAGTAGCTGGTGTTTCATTTTTAAAAATCACATATTTTATAAAATAATAAGAACCATATGAAGATAATGAAAAAACATGGAACACAGTTACTGTAGGCTAGCCAATAGGAGAGAGATTAGTTATATGTGAGCAATTTTTCATTCAGCTCAGTTATATTTTTATTTAACATTTGAAAAATGATTCACAATGATTTTCTCTAGTGACTTCACAAGAAATTTAACTTGAGTTGTTTAATTCAATTATTTTTCACGCTCAACACTGAAATTAACAAGGGGATTTTGAATTTTCTACAAACTCAATACAATAATATATGGAGACATGAAAGTACATAGCAATGCCTCACAAAATTGCGTTTATTACTAGATGTCATTAACTTTTGCCGAATTATGGAGGTTGGGCTATGAAATAATTAATACTAGGGAACATTTTCTTTTTGGGCCTCACATAAACCCTTTCTTTTTTCTCTTTGGTGAAATTTGGGTTTCTATTGGATTAACTTTCTTACAGGATATGAGATGTTAGCTAGCTTATCTTATTTCTAGCATTTCATCTACTATAAATATGTTCAGCAAAAGTTGTACAGTTTGTAAATCCTGCATATACATAATGTATTCCAGGCAACCCTGCATGAACATAATGTATGCCATAATAGATACCCAAAGTACTGCATTGGATTTTGAGGCATTCAAAGGCACAGCTTCTATTGCATGCTTCTTTTGAACCCTGGAGAATTTAAAAAAACACACAAATATCCACATTGAGGCATTTATAAATATGTATTTGAATGAAAGAAGGAATTTGTACATAAAGTATTTTTTTGTTTATTTTCACCACCTGCTTTTTATTTGGTGTTTCCTCAACTCATATAAATGTTTTCTCATGCAATATTACATATGAATCTATAAAACCCAGCCTCATAATAACCAGATTAGAAACTGAGGAAATTGGGTATATCTGAAACGCAGTCTTTAGATTAAGAATAAGCATAAATCAAACAAACAAAAATATCTGAAGACTGGAAGAATTTTATTTTATTTTTCCTACATGAGAATACATGCTGCTCAGCACACTTTCCAAAAAAGAAGTTAAACTTACTTATAATGTTAAATCACCTACACCCATTCTTTTAGCTTATAATTAAGATAAAAAGATGTCCAACAAGTAGGGAAAAAAGATTTATGAACTTAGAGTTTCTTTGTTTTCCTGTTTCCCTCCAGTAACTTACTTTGAATTGCATGAAACCTCTCTACTTTGGAGGCTGATCTAACAAGGATGAAACTAGGCTATGCCTCGCAGAGAATAAAAAAGGAGAGAACTCACCCCAGAGAACTAACATTTAACAGCAGGAAGAGTTTACATGGCAAAACAAATGTATTATTCTTCTCATACTAGTAATAAGTTTTACTGTGGATAAAGATAAAATGCAAAAAAAGAAGGATGAAAGGGAAGTAATCATGAATAAGGACACCATTTAGACATAAATGTTATGAATTTTTTAGTGTATACATAGATTTGCCATCAAATTTATATTGTAAAATTGAGTAACTTGAGAGTGCTTTTAATTATGCTAGTAAAACAAGCATAAACCAGGACTATCCAGGGGCAACTAGGATCCATGTTCCTCCTATTTATATGGTAGCATGTGGCTTGCATATGAGATTATAAAAATATAAAATTTCATAAATATATTTTCATTTTAACAATTCTGCCTCATTTAATGGTATTGCATTAAGAATGTACCTGGACTGGGTATGGTGGCTCATGCTTATAATCCCAATCCTTTGGGCCTCTGAGGCAGAATTGTTTCAGGCCAGGAGTTGGATATTAGCCTGGGAAACCTGGTGAGAACCCAACTCTTCAAAAAACTTTTAAAATTAGAAATAAAATGTACCTGAATTTATTAAAACAAAGAAACAAAAATTATTGAGCATTAATATAATTTCTGTTTTATGGCAGTATAATTAATGTTGCTGTAAACATAAGATCACTGATGTTTGCCCATGTGATTATTTGTTATGAACAAATTCTCAGTAGATATCAATATTATGACAAAAATTCTGCATTTTGAATATATTTTATACATTAAACAAAAACAATCCTCAAAACAGCTGTTAGTTTATCATTCCCAAGAATTATATGAGAAGTCTAGCACACATACATGTTCTCCAATATGTATTGTCACTTATCTTAATTATGCCAAGGTAATCATTTTCATTGTAATTAATTTTAAACTTATAATGATACGTGATTAAAAGCGATTCCTTGCTGGGTTTTGGTATCAGGATGATGTTGGTCTCATAAAATGAGTTAGGGAGGAGTCCCTCTTTTTGTATTGTTTGGAATAGTTTCAGAAGGAATGGTAGCAGCTCCTCCTTGTGCATCTGGTAGAATTTGACCGTGAACCCATCTAGATCTGGACGTTTTTTGGTTGGTAAGCTATTAATTGCACCTCAATGTCAGCCCTTGTTATTGGTCTATTCAGGGTTTCAGCTTCTTCCTGGGAAGGTGCAAATGTCCTGAAGTTTATCCACTTCACTCAGACTTACTGGTTTACCTGCATAGAGTTGTTTGTAATAATCTCTGGTTGTAGTTTGTATTTCTTTGGAGTCAGTAGTGATACCTCTTTATCATTTTTTATTGCATCTACTTGATTCTTCTCACATTTCTTTTTTATTAGTCTGGCTAGCAGTCTGTCTATTTTGTTGATCTTTTCAAAAAAAAAACAACAACTCCTGGATTTATTGATTTTTTGAAGGGTTTTTTGTGTCTCTATCTCCTTCAGTTCTGTTCTGATCTTAGCTATTTCTTGTCTTCTGCTAGCTTTTGAATTTTTTTTATCTTGCTCCTCTAGGTCTTTCAATTTTGATGATAGCGTGACGATTTTAGATCTCTTCTTGCTTTCATGTGGGCATTTATTACAATAAATTTCCCTCTAGACACTACTTTAAATGTGTCCCAGCGATTCTGCTATGTTGTATCATTGGTTTCGAAGAACATCTTTATTTCTGCCTTCATTTCATTGTTTATTCAGTCAACATTCAGAAGCCGTTTGTTCAGTTTTCATTAATTTGTGTAGTTTTTAGTTATTTCTTAATCCTGAGTTCTAATATGATTTCACTGTGGTCTTAGAGACTGTTTGTTATTATTTCCATTCTTTTGCATTTGCTGAGGAGCAATTTACTTCCAATTATGTGGTCAATTTTAGAGTAAGTGTGATGTGGTGCTGAGGAGAATGTATATTCTGTGGATTTGGGGTGGAGAGTTCTGTAGATATCCATTAGGTCCACTTGGTCCAGTTCTGAGTTCAAGTCCTAGATATCTTTGTTCATTTTCTGTCGCATTGATCTGTGTAGTATTACAGTGGAATGTTAAAGCCTCCCACTATTATTGAGTGGGAGTCTAAATCTCTTTGTAGGTCATTAAGAACTTGCTTTATGTATCTAGGTGCTCCTGTATTGGGTGCACATATATTTAGGATAGTTAGCTCTCCTTGTTGCATTGACCCCTTTACCATTATGTAATACCCTTCTTTGTCTCTTTTGAGCTTTTTTGGATTAAAGTCTATTTTATCAGAGGCCAGGATTGCAACTCCTGATTTTTTTTTTTTCTCTCCACTTGCTTGGTAAATCTTCTTCCATCCATTTATTTGAATCTATGTGTGTCTTTGCATGTAAGATGGGTCTTCTGAATACAGCACACTGATGGATCTTGACTTTTCATCTAGCTTTTCGGTCTGTGTCTTTTGATTGGGGCATTTAGGCCGTTTACATTTAACGTTAAAAAGGCCCATATTCATGATGAACATTGATGCAAAAATCTTCGATAAAATACTGACAAAACAAATGCAACAGCACAACAAAAAGCTTATTCATCGTGATCAAGTAGGCTTCATCCAGAAGATGTAAGGCTGGTTCAACATATGCAAGTCTATAAATGTAATCCATCACATAAACGCAACCAAAGACAAAAACCACATGATTATTTCAATAGATGCAGAGAAGGCCTTTGACAAAATTCAACAGCCCTTTGTGCTAAACACTGTCAATAAACTAGGTATCGATGGAACATATCACAAAATAATAAAAGCTATTTAGGACAAACCCACAGTCAATATCATACTGAATGGGCAAAAACTGGAAGCATTCCATTTGAAATCTGGCACTAGACAAGGATGCCCTCTCTCACCACTCCTATTCCATATATTATTGGAAGTTCTAGCCAGAGCAATCAGGCAAGAAAAAGAAATAAAGGGTATTCAATTAGGAAAGAAGGATATCAAATTGTCTCTATTTCCAGATGACATGATTGCATATTTAGAAGACCCCATGGTCTCAGCCCAAAATCTTCTGAAACTAATAAGCAATTTCAGCAAAGTCTCAGGATACAAAATCAGTGTGCAGAAATCACAAGCATTCCTATACACCAATAACAGACAAACAGAGAGCCAAATCAAGAGTGAACTCCCATTCACAATTGCTACAAAGAGAATAAAACACCTAGGAATACAACTAACAATGGGTGTGAAGGACTTCTTCAAGGAGAACTACAGGACATTGCTCAAGGAAATAAGAGGGGATGCAAAAAGATGGAATATTATCCCATGCCCATGGTTAGGAAGAATCAATATCATGAATATGTCCATACGGTCCAAAGTAATTTATAGATTCAATGCTATCCCCATCAAGCTACCATTGACCTTCTTCATGGAACTGGAAAAAAACACTTTAAACTTCATATGGAACCAAAAGAGAGCCTACATAGCCAAGACAATCCTAAGCAAAAAGAACAAAGCTAGAGGCATCACGCTATCTGACTTCAAAGTATACTATAAGGCTACAGTAATCAAAACAGCATGGTACTGGTTAAAACAGAGATGTCGATCAATGGAACAGAACAGAGTCCTTGGAAGTAATGCCACACATCTAAAACCATCTAGTATTTGACAAACCTGACAAAAGCAAGCAATAGGAAAGGATTCCCTTTTTAATAAATGGTGTTGGGAAAACTAGCTAGCCATGTACAGAAAGCAGAAACTAGACCTCTTCCTGACTCTGTACACTAAAATTAACTCCAGATGGATTAAAGATTTAAACACAAGACCTAACACCATAAAACCCTAGAAGAAAACCTAGACAAAACCATTCAGGACATAGGCATAGGCAAAGACTTCATGACTAAAACACCAAAAGCAATGGCAACAAAAGCCAAAATAGACAAATGTGATCTCATTAAACTTCAGAACTTCTGTACAGCAAAAGAAGTAATCATTAGAGTGAATCAGCCATCAACAGAATGGGAAAAAAGTTTTACAACCTATCCATCTGTCAAAGGGCTAATATCCAGAATCTACAAAGAACTACAACAGATTTATAAGAAAAATCAAACAAACAAGCCCATTCAAAAGTGGGCAAAGCATATGAACAGACATTTTTCAAAAGAAGACATTTATACAGTCAACAAACATAGGAAAAAATGTTCATCATCACCGGTCATTGGAGAAATGCAAATCAAAACTACATTGAGATATCGTCTTAGGCTGTTTTGAACGGAGGTCATTAAAAAATCAGGAGACAACCGTGCTAGAGAGGATGTGGAGAAATAAGAATGCTTTTACACTGTTGGTGGGAGTGTAACTTAGTTCAACCATTGTGGAAGACAGTGTGGTGATTCCTCAAGGATCTAGAAATAGAAATTCCATTTGAGCCAGCAATCCCATTACTGGGTAAATATCCAAAGGATTATAAATCATTCAATCATAAAGACACATGCACATGCATGTTCACTGCGGCACTGTTTATAGTAGCAAAGACCTGGAACCAACCCAAATGCCCATCAATGATAGACTAGACAGGGAAAATGTGGCACATATACACCATAGAATACTATGCAGCCATAAAAAACTATGAGTTCATTTCTTTGGAGGGACATGGATGAATCTGGAAACCATCATTCTCAGCAAACCGACACAAGAACAGAAAATCAAACATCGCATGTTCTCAATCATAGGCGAGTGTTGAACAATGAGAACACATGGACACAGGGAGGGGAGCATCATACACTGGGGTCTGTTGAGACGGGGGCTAGGGGACATCAAGGGGTGGGGAGGTTATGGAGGGATAACATGGGGAGAAATGCCATATCTAGGTGATGGGGGAGAGAGGCAGCAAACCACCTTGAGATGTATGTACCTATGCAATAATCCTGCATGATCTGCACATGTACCCCAGAATCTAAAGAATAATTAAAAAAATAATAATAATTTCCACTCTTTTGTATTCCTTTGTCATAGTCACTGAATTTAATTTCTTTCAGAGTATTCATTTATTCTTAAGGATTTGAGTTTTATAAACGTAATTTTAAATACACTAAATAAATATAGATATGTGTGTGTTCATGTGGGGAAAGAGAGAGAAAGAGATTAAACAAACCTGGGTTAACAGTCACTGTACAGTATTGGGGCAAATAGGCAATCCATAAACAGTCTTCCCATAGCTATCTTTTACAAAATCCTGAATCTTCTGGAGCCTAGATAGCAGCAAATTCCCAAGTCTCCACCCAATAAGCACAGAATGGTTTGATCACAATCTTTTAGGCATGTATAAGTAGAAAATAAAATCAAATATGTTTCGCTTTGTAAAAAAAAATCAGCTACAAATAAAAAATATAAACAATCATTTAGATGAAACCATTACGCATATTATATGCAACTATTATTTTCTTTATTAAAAAACAATAAAAGTAACTATGTCCATATCACTAGAAAATCTGATTAATACAAATTTGATTATTTTGTCTGTTTGTTTAAAATAAGGAGATATAAAATTTCTTAATGTCACATTTTTTAATACAATGCCTATCTTAACAATTAGAAATATAATGCATACCTAATGCATACCTCCAATATTTGTATTGAATTCATATCTGTGAAACATGATTAAATATTTGAATGGATTTGTCTAATACGATAAATGTAGGAGATAATGAGAGTTCAGAAATTAAATGTATTGTTTATTACTTAAGAAGTAAATAAAATTTTGGTAAATTTACTCTTTTAGATCATATAATTGGTAGCTGAGATAGGTGGACATAAAAAGTGAACCTGTAACACTGTTTGGCCAATGTTCAAATATTTAAACATCAGAAAGGAAAACTTATAAAACTCATATTTCTGTTTTTTCATTTCTATCACCTACTCTTCCAAATATTGTGTCTATTGAAGAAAATGAGAAGTATCATTCCAGCTATTGGCCAGAATGAGTCTATGAAACCCTGCTGAATGGGTCTATTTTCCATGTTTATTTTGACAACCAGAAAATAGCTTGGAGAATAACTGCTTCTACCTTATGGGCAACAACAGTGTGCTTAAGCTTTTGGAGTTGTGAAGTTTCCTTTTTCTAAGGTACTTCTTATAAGAAAGAGTGAAACAGCCAGAAAACCTTGTCTTTTTTATGTTAGCAGGATATTTCTCTGTCTGAATGTCTTAAAGTTTATTTTAGTACTCCCGTAGCGAAAACATTGTCTTTATCAAATCAATCCTGATTACAAAGGGACAGAAAGGCCAAAAGTATGTTGTGATGATTTCCAATTTAATTCCTTTGTGGGCAAATAACACATTCTGTAAGCTTTCAATCTTTTCAGGTACGTAGAGATATATTTTAAGACCCAGAATATGGTCTATATTGATGAATTTTCTGTGTTCCTGAAAAGAAAGTATTTTCTATTTGTTATGTCACTGATGTACAAACATCAATTAGGTTTACTCTTCTATATCTTTAGTGATTTTTGAGTATGTTCTTGTTGAGTTGAAGTATCTATTACCAAATGAATAAAACAAACAAACAAATACAATTTTGATAGTAGGTTTGCTCATTTTCTTTTACCTTTGCCAGATCTTGCTTCATGTATTTTGGTTGTGACACATTTAGAGGTGTATGTCTTCCTGAGTCATATTCTTAACATTTTAAGATGTTCCTCTTTATTTTCCAATGTATACTGTTGGACTATATATATTATCTCCATCAATTTACTTTAATACTTACAATGGCATTATAAAGTTTTTCTTCGGTTGACATGTGTTGTGCACTTCTATATATTTGTTTGAAATGTTTAGTCCATTTGTATTTAATGAAATTATTCACATTATTCAGCTTAAGTGCTCTTATTGTGCTATGTTTTCTTTTTGTCCCATCTAATTTAATTCTTGTCTTCTTAATTTCTTGCCTCATGTTAATTAAATATTTTCATATGCTCTTTTAATTATTCTAATTGCTTTTTTAGCTACATCTCTTTGTATTGTTTTAAGTAGTTGCTCTAGGGGTTACACTATGCATTATTAATACATCAGAATCTATTTAGACCAGATATTTCTACTTCATATAAAATATAAGAACCTTAGATTAGTATAATTCTATTTACTATTTCTGATATTCATGATATGCTTGTCACAAATTTTACGTTTATGTTTGCTAAAAACTAGAGAATGAACTATGATATTTTTTCTTCATTTATTTAACTCATGTATTTTGTTTCCACAAATCCATGTTTTTATTTTATATGGTCTTCTTTCTTTCTAGAAGAAAATATTTAGCAAGTCTTATGCTGCTGGTCAACTGGTGTCAAATTTTCTTAGCTTTTGTTTATCTGTAAACATTTTATTTACTTATTTTTTCCACTACTTTTTGAAGAATATTTTCACTGGATGTAGAATCCTGGTTTACCAGTTTTTTGTTTGTTTGTTTGTTTGTTTTCTTTTGAGCACCTTAAGTAGATAATTCCATTGCTTTATTGTCTATGCTTCTGAAAATATCCGCCATTGTAGACATATTTATTCTGCTGAATGAAATACACCTACCTGGCTCCTTTCAAATTTTTGTTTGTTTCACTTTTATCAGTTTAACAATTGTATGTATAGGTACATTTTTCTTTTTATTCTTTTCGTGTGTGTTTCTGGTCTTTTTGCTTCTCTAAATTTGTGTTTTTTGAACTAAATTTATCAAAAATTGAGAAATAACTTCAAATGTTATCTTGCCTTATTGTTTCTTCTCATTTGGGAGACCACAATTACATTTTCATCTGTTTGATGTTTTCCCAGAAGCCAATGAAATGTGTTCATTTTCCCTGAAGCTTTTTTCTCTGTGCTTCATTTTGAATGACATCAGGCTTTATTCTGCTGTGTCCACTTTTCCATATTGAATATCTAGTAAAATTTTCATTTCAGAATTATGTGGAAAAACTAGTATTAGAATTATCACTTAAGTTATTATTTTTTGTTTAAAGTCTCTGAGGTTGGTCAGAAAAACAGAAAATATTCACTAAGGAAATGAAGAACTCAAAGTTCACTGTTGAGTTTTGGTCTGCTGCAGAGACCATTTGTTAACAAAAATGTATCTTTAAAATATTTTAGTTACATTTAAATAGTACATTTATAGATAAAATGTCTTAATACTTTTAAATGTATTTTTTATATAAAAAGATTCTGATTTTCAGGAGAATAAAACCAGTTCTGCAAAATGTCATTTTATGGGAGCACACTGTTTGAGTTGGTCTGTTTAGTTGTAGCAAAAGGAAGTCTCCAGCTGATCCTTTTGATTTCCCTGGATGGTTTGTTTGATTACCCTCATATGGATAATGCAAAAACCATACGGGGGGGAATTTACTCCTTTCGTTTTTGCAACCAAAGCCTGCTGGGATGCTTAGATCTTACAGATTATAAGCGAACAAGAAGGAAAGCCACATAATTTTTATTTCACTGCAAGGAATAGGCTTCGTATAATATAACAAAAAAAACAATAAAAAAGAACTTTCTGACATTAGGGAACACATAATCCAATTTTGCCCAGATACTTGACTTTTCTAGTTCGTTTCTTGTGTTCGTTTTGATTCTTTGTTCGTTAGTTTACTTAGTACCTCCTCATTTCTCTTTCTTCAATTGATCATATTTCTTTACTAGACTAATGCAACCTTGCAAACCATTTTTTTTTAAATTTACGTATTACATTCTACGTGAACAATAATAAAGGAAAAACCAATATATTGGTTTTTATATTAATATATATATTAATTACAAAATATTTTAATTATATTTTGTATATATTTTGTAATATATAATAAATAAATTAATTATATATTAATTACAAATTAATATTTACATATTAATTTGTAAATGTATTGCACACCTAATGTGTGCAAGGTAATTGTATTAGTCCATCCTCGAATTGCTATAAAGAAATACTTGAGACTGCTTAATTTAATAACAAAAAAGTGGGGGTGTTAATCGGCTTATAGTGCCAAAGGCTGTACAGGAAGCATGATGCTGGCATCTGCTTGGCTTCTAGGTAGGTGTCAGGAAACTTCAATCATGGAGGAAGGTAAAGGGGGAACAGGCACACCCTATGGCTGGTACAGTAGCAAGAGAGAGAGCAAGGTGGAAGGTGCTTTACAATTTTAACAACCAGGTCTCATGAGAATTCGCTATCATGGGAACAGCACCAACAGAATGATACTAAACCATTCATGAGGAACCACTGCCCTGATCCGATTACCTTCCACCAGGCCCTACTTCCAATATTGTGGATTTCAATTGACATGAGATTTGGATGCAGAGACGGATTCAAAAAATGTCGCTAATGCTTCAGTTTTAGGGGTTATATGATGAGCAATACAGGAACGTCACTTGCCATACTGGATATGTGGAAGACAGTTACTTTTACTATGATTTTAGATAGGAATAAGTGCTATAGAGAAAATACTGAGCAGATTAAAAGAAATACATCATACATAGATTTGCTATTCTCTAACACCAACTGGGTATCCTACCATTCAATTTAATTCTCATATTATCTGATATTAGCAGAGACCCCACAGATGAAGGGCTCTGTCCTACAAGTCCCACTGTAGGCACCACTTTTAAGAACTGGGACACATGTACTTCTGACAGGCTATAAAGTGGGGATTCCTGTGATCTTCTCCTAAGGTTCAATTTTGCTAGAATGATTCACATAACTCAAAATACTTTATTACATTTACTAGTTTATTATAAAAGTCACAGTTCATGATAGAAAAATAGAGGACATGCATAGGACAAGTTATGGGGGTAGGGGGAAGGTATACCACCATCCTTCCAGAATGCCATGTGTTCAACATTGCAAGATCTCTAAACCTGATGTTTAGAGTTTTTTTTTTGTTTGTTTGTTTGTTTGTTTTTTAATGGAAGTTTCATTAGTAGTGATGACTGTTTAAATGATGGGCTGTTAGTGATTAAACTCTTTATTCATTCCCTCCTATCTCCCCAGAGCTCTGGGTTGGGGTTGAAATTTCCTACCAGCTAATCATGGCTCGGCCTTTCTGACCACTAGCTGCCGTTTTGAATTTATCTAAGGGTCCCAGCTGGAGTCATCTCACCAGCATACAGAAGACACTCCTATCACTTAGGAACAGCAAGAATTGAGAAGATATGTGCCAGGGACTGGGAATAAAGATAGATGATTTATTATTAGTATCTTACTACACTAAGCTAGGGAATGCTATGTTTTCACAGGAAGATCAGGAAAGTCCTTTCTCACAAAATTATATTTAGGCAAATACTGGAATGAAGTGAGGAATTTAGTTGGGTAAATGTCGATTAAGTGCCTTCAAATACATTAAATAAGAGTAGAAAAGACATGTCTAGAGTAGAGAAAATGAAGAGAAAATCATCAAAAGTTGAGTATACAGAATCATTAAAGATGTGTTATATGTTTAGCCTTATAGACCATAGTATGATGGTCAGTGACTACAGATATTTTAGTTAAGAGAATGGTTTGTTTTGATCAACATTTTGAAAAGATCACTTTTTTACATAAATGGACTGTGTGGGCACAAGAGTGAAAGCTGTGAAATTATTCTTTTTTATATTACAGTTCTGGACATATAGATTTGGCTTTTGGGGAGTATTGAATAATGGAAACAAAACTTATAGTTGAAATGATAGTTCCTCTGGGAAGTCTTTTCTGAATTATTATGCAGAGTTAAGTGCTTTCTTCTCTAGGCCCACAGGACATCATTTTCAAATGTCTACTAAAAATAGAACCTACTGCATTTTTATGGTTATTTGATTATATGTCTAAAACCACCATTAGTCGATTATAAGCCCCTGGAGAACTGATCCTGAGTTTGTACATCGTTCTACCCTGTGGTTACTATATTGTAGTTAATCAATAAATTTTATTAAACTTCTGAATGGACCCAAACACTTAAATGTTTATTTTGAGAACTAAATATCCAGTTTGCCATATTGTTTGTTTTATTATGATATTTTTGCATAAAGAAGACATCTTTAAGAAAATTTAAATCTATTTTATTTAGCGCACATATTGAAATATACATCTTTACATTCATAAAGTGACTTAGACAGTAACAACTTCCTTTTCCATATAGTATGTTCCAGCAATTTTATGACCTTTATATGCAACTTTCCTTCCCTTACTCTTTTAATACAGCATGTTGTAGCACGTTGAAATGAAATCTTTTTTTACACCATATGGTCTAACATAGCAGTCAACAACTAGTAAAAATTTGAGGAAGAAAAAAAGTAATATATTCCATTTACAGGTATTATCCTGTTAGCATTTGCTGAGAAATAAACAAATAAATAAGAGATCTTGCATAGTCATTAAAGAATGCAACAAACAAACAAATCAATTTTATTCTATTCTTCTGATTTATAATTCTGTTAAACTACAGGGTTCGTTTGTGTGGTTCTTTTGTTTTTTGTACTAAAGCAGAGTCCTATTTACCCTTTCTAGGAAAATAGTAGAACAAACAAAAAAGTTGTACTGAAAACATGAAATATGTGATTATAGATTGCAGCAATCATGGCCTCATCACTCATGTACATAAATACTCATTTATATGCATATCCAATGTAATTCACTTCCATCTTCTCCATTCATATTTCTAATTTGTCTCTAAACAATTATAACAGGAAGACATAAACCATCTATATATAATTTTAAAGTATTTTTCTAAAATACATTTTTTGTAATACATATGATCATATTTTAGGGTTTAATTAAAGACAATTTTTATGTTAAGACAATTACTTTGGAAAATATCAAACAAAAGATGTACAAAAATTAAACTAAATTTTACTTTTAAAGATAAGATATATAACAATCTCAATATTTTTAACACTGGTAAATTTTATTTTAAAATCAGCAATTGTGTACATTTAGCATGTCTATTATGAGTTGTTAATAAACTAAGTAAAAATGTTATACTTTAAGGAGCATTTGAAATATTTATCAAAGTGTTTATATTTAAGAGCATTCCAGAATGAGACAAGTCTTGACTCTTGCTATTATGGTTACATAGCTGATATATTTACTGCTGTTGTATGTAATTTTTTGTACATCTAGCATCTTGAGTTTAGAACACCAAGCATTTATGTATTTCTAAATAAAAAAGATGCATGTCAGAATGAAAATGACCATTAATTAAGGAAATTCAGACCATCAAGACTATTTGCGTTGATACGTCTCCTGCTTTTCATCCATTGCTTGGCAGTAAGTTAAATGTAGTAGATACACGCTTCTTCCAGACACCAAAATATAGCTGAGTGACAAATTTTACCTTTCTTTATAGTGTTGAGAAAGTAAATATCATTGAATGCTTTCAAAATGTGTAATCACTACTGGTTAATTATTACACATATCTGATGTTATTTTAAATTAAACCAGAAAACATATTATCTATTCTATTTGATTATTTTTCAAAGAGGAACCTTTAGGCAGAGTTACAAATTAAGGAGTTGCTTTCCTTAGGAGGACATTCATTTCGTGTAGCTCATCGATATTGGTCTAATTTAGTTTTAATGCAGTGGGTCACTCAGTTGAAATCACATGGTTTGTTTGTGCATCATGTTCTGTAGGGGTTTACCTCATGAGATTAAGAAATCAATGCTCATACTAGGTATTCAGCTTATTCTCTCCCTTGAGTCCCTGAGAGCTTATACATTTCTACTTAGTGAAGCATGCTGAGAGGGCCAAAGTAGTTACTTTTGCTTCAAAGCAATCATAAGTATACCTCTGAAGCAGTTCTTCCCTAGGGCACAATTAGGATGATTTTTCCCCTCTGCTTAGAACTGCTTTTAATCGCTTTGAAGTAGCTGTAATTATTTCTTTCTGACCACTGTTGGGCCTGGATGCACAAAGGTTACTCGGAGTATGTCAGCAATCTCTCTTCAAGCCTGTGTTAAATACCAAGTGAGAGGCTCATAGGACCATGTTCTTTATTTCAGTGGGGGTATCATGGGAAGCAGAGAAGATAGATATGGCCTCCTGGGCAACAAAGGGATAAAGTTGAACACCCACTATGTATAATCCCTTTTCTTAATCTTATAGAAGGTTAAGCAAATATCACTAAAACTGTATCTGCCTAAATAATCCATTAATCTCAGTCCCAGAAGAATTTAAAGCCTATTATTAAGTAAACAGATTATTTTCTTTTAATACAACAATTTAGTATATTACATGCATTTATTAATCTGGAAAACTATTTTCATACATAGATATTTCATTTTGAATGTAAGTAAGAGTTTAAAATCACTGTTATATTTTTATATTCTTAAATATAAATTATTAAAAATTCTGTATTTTCTCATTTACATGCTGGTGTACAATTATACATGAAACTGTCATTGGGCTTAATAAGGCATGTGCAATGTAAGTCACAAATATTTTGATTTGTACAGTAAGACAATGCCTGACTTCTATTGTTAGATATATTTTTATGTATAAAGAATATAAATAGGTCTATAACAAAAATTTAAAGGCTTAACTGATCTTTCTCTTCAGTCGAATATCTTACAGAAGGGTTATATATCCTTGTTATATTAGAAAACATACATATTCAGCCAAAAAAAGACTACCTAGAATTTGAAAATTTTATAATTTATAATTAAATTTTTAGTGGTAGTCATTAGCGTCTTCTAAAAAATTTGGCTAGTTCTCATTTTGTCAGTGTGGTTTAGAAGGGATCTTTGAAATTAGATAAGCAATCACCTCTACATTATTAAACACAATGGTCAACTTAACAGCCCTCATTTTTCTTGATTTAGCAATACCTGACACAGCTGGCAATTTTGTTTCTTTGGAAACACCTCTTTTCTAGGTCAAAAGACACCATTAATTCTTGGATTTTCTCAAACCCCAGTGACTGTCCTTTCTCACTTTTATTTGTTTGGTTCCTTTTCATCTTCCTAAGCTCTTAATAACTGGAATGCACTGCTGATTTAATTATTTAATAATAATTACTGTAATTACTGTGGTATAATAAGCTACCCCACACTTCAGTGGCTTAAAACAGGTATTTATTGTCATGTATTGATAAAAAGTAAGTATTTATTATTGCTCAGGAATACATGGGTTTTCTGAGTGGTTCTGCTAATCTAAGACAGGGTCTGCAGATTTTAACTGCTGACTGATAGATCTGTGCTCAGCTCGTGGGTTGTCTGGTAGGTGGCTGATCAGCATAGCCTCACTTAGATTTCTGGAGATTGACAGGAGAGGTGGCCTGGGCAATAGAGGTGACTGAGTTCAATTCTCAGCATCCAGCAGACTAGCTTGGCTTTATGTATATGGCAGTGGCAGGCTCCCAAAAGAGAAAATAGAGGCTACTAAGGCATCTGTTAGAGAGCTGACTTGACACTTCCATCACATTCTAATGGCCAAAGCAAGTCATCAGGCTGGCCTACATTGAAAGGGGTTTGTAAAGACGCTATTCTTGATGAAACAAATGTATGAAGCCTCATTAGAGAGGGCATGAATAAAGGGAGTATAAAAAAGTGGGACACATTTGCAATTTGTATCCCACAACAACTTCTTATCTTTTCCTGTTTTTATTTCTTCAATAATCTTCTCCAGTTACAGAAATGGGTTATGCACCATCTATAGGCTGATAACTTCCAAATTTTGATCTTCATAGAGCTTCAGACTTACATAGCCATATTTAAAATTCATTAAAAATTTAAAAAATGGTTGTGTAAGGGGAGGGGGACAGAGTATCACTCTTGTCGTCACCCAGGCTGGAGTGAATTGATGCTATTTTGGTTCACTGCAACTTCTACCCCTGGGTTCAAGCAATTCTCCTGCCTCGGCCTCTTGAATAGGTGAGAATACAGGCTCCCGATACTAGGCCCAGATAATTTTTTTATTTTTAGTAAGATGGGGTTTCTCCATGTTGGCCAGGCTGGTCTTGAACTCCTGTCCTTAGATAATCTGCCTGCCTTGGCCTCCCAAAGTTCTGTGATTACAAGTGAGAGTTACTGCACCCAGCCGATGTTTCTGATCAGATGTCAGATCATCTTCTGAAATTTAAAACATCTAAATCCAAGTTTCTACTTCTGCCTTGTCACCTACATTACCAACTTAATTCTGCAATATTCTTTACTATCTCAAGTGTTAGTGTCTGTGTCCTTCCGTTTGCGAGTCCAAAACAGAGTAAAGCTAAAGCCCTCTTTTTCTTGCAAGCCCCACATCCAATCTAGCAGTAAAATACTTCTCTTTCCAAAAATATATCTAACATCTGACCGCTTCTTGCCAGGCCCAGTAATTCCATGTCCAAACCAACACTATGTCTCAACTCTATCATTAAATAAGACATTCTTTTTCCTCCTTCTGTCCTAGCAAAGCTAAATTCTATTCTCTCACAGCAACCAGAGTTATTCTTTTAAAACTCGAGTCAAATTATATCAGTCTTCTACTCAAAATGTTCTTACAGGTCTCTGACTTTCTCAGTCTAAAAGCCAGTATCTTTCCAATGTGCCCTTCCATTTATCTTGCTCAGTTCTTCACATTACCCTGCTTTGACAAGGGAAATCTTACTCTACATCAAATATGTCTGGCATATTGATGCCTCAGAACATTTGCAGCAGTCATAAATCTGTCTTTAATTTTCTTCCATGTCCATCAAATACATGACTCACTCCTTCGCCTCTTTCAGGTTTTGTTCAAATTTTACATTTCGAATGTTGTGTTTTCCAAATACTCTGTACTACATTGAACGCCACCCCTCCTTCCCACAGTATCCTTCCATAACTCTCTATCTCTCTGCTTGCTTTTCCATTTAGCACAATTCATCATTACACACACACACACACACACACACACACACACACACAAATCCCACACTTAATTCTTTTGTTGTACCTTACTCCCTAAATTATAAAACTATTTGAAGGGAAGTTATATTTAATCTTTTGACAGATGTTTTCTGCATAGGATAATGGTTCCTGGCACATAGTGGACACTCAGTATATTTGTTGATGAAAGGGAAGGCTGAAAAAAGCAAAATATCCCAGATAATTCTTATGACTAATCAAGTTGAAAAGACAGATCAAAGACACATAATAAAATAAAACTGGGCAAATAACTGGACAATATGTGTGGAATGTTATTTAACAACAATTACAGTTATTTTAGATACATAATTAAATTGGTGACAGTGAAAAACTTTATAGAAATTATATATAAATTGTTAAAAAAATGTGATTATATCCCCGCATGGGGTAGGTGTGGGAGTTATATAATCATTAGAATGTGAGTGGGGTATGTGAGTAGAATTAATTCCATATTATACTAACATTACTAATATACTTTAAGATTTCTCAAGATGAGTAAACATCAATCATAATTAAAAACTCTAAGCATTTTAATATTTAACCATTGACATAGTTATTCACAATTGTGTACTATAGAATGAACTAATCTCATTAATATAATTATACCTGAAAAGTAAAGCTATAACATTGAACACGATGACCAAATGAAGCAAATACAGATGTACTAACAAATGTCCATTTCGTAAACTGAGTGAATTAAAATTACCGGCATTTTTCAAAGTGTACTAGATGCTTGTGAGGTTGCTAACAGTTTTCTGTCTATAATATTTAAATATATTGGATTTAATTTATAAGCCTTAAATGTGGTTAATTAATTTTTTCAGTAAGTTCCTACTACTGAACTTACTTACTTAGCCTTTGTCTAAATCTAAGATTGTGAAATCACCTGTCATTTATTTACAAAAGCTAAAAAAATGAATAGAATTTTACATCACATTTATTTATGATGTGTCAATAGAAAAGAGAGATATTGGCAAAGTCTGGAAAATTGCTGGTCTCAAGAGACGTTCTGCTCCTGTGTAACTATACTCATTTTTCGTTTGGAAAACACAGAAGCACCAACACAGCTTTAATCAAAATACATTTAGAAGCTTCTAGCTTTTGTGTTAAAAATAATCATGTAAAATAAATTTAAATATAATTATAGCTTAAAATAATAATTTTAACAACCACTGCTGTTGGAAGCAAATGCTTATTTTTTGGTGTCACCAAGAAGAATTAACACACGGACCATAAGTTTTCTCAGCAAAGCCCTTTCTGCAGAAAGGGCACCACTTGCCAGCAGTCTTGCCATGAGAGAACAATGAACGAAGGAAAGGTGAAAATATTAATCCCTTATGCAGCTGGGTCCCTATTGCTGTATCCTGCATCCATTGGCTGGAGCCAGACATCTAAACTAGACCCAGCTGTCTAAACTAGACCCAACTGGCTAATACCTTAAAACTTTCCTAAATAGGTAAGGGGCAGGAAAGAACAAAGAAAAGAGGAAGTTACTTAGAAAATACTTGACCTACACAAATAAGGAAAGGTATGCATTGCAAGTTAAGACATGCCTGGACCTGCCTGGGTATGTTTGCTAACACGCAGATGGAATCAGGCTTCTTAATGCTAGAGAGCAGGGAGATATGATATGCTTCATTTGAGGAAAAACTTTGCTATATCCTTCAATTGCCAGTTCAAATGTTGCCATAGGTTTTTGTTCATGTTTTTATACGTTTTAGATTTCACAGAGTTGTTTTTTTCTAAATGTTGATATTTTCATAATTTGTTTACACTTTGATATTCATCACTTGTTGAAGTGCTTATAGTTCTAGTCTCTTTTAATAAATACTAAAATAACATTATTGATTTTTTTCCTAAGAATACCCAATCATAATTCAGAAAATGAATTGGAGCCTAAGTACTGTGTCATCTTTGATTCAAGTAACCATACCTAACATACTAAATTCACACTTACTCCACAGTCTATCTGGATTTAAGGAAAACCCTCTGTTTTTTAAGTAGATTTGTTATTTTACAACATTAAGAAGTAAATTTACCTCATCTGGTGACTCAAATTCTCTCCAACATTGTTTATACAAAATTTCCAGAACTTATTCAAAGTAATCAAGCACAGAAATAGAGACATGATCAAAAACCAGAATATAAAATGAAAGACAACTTTGACATAGCAATGTAATTCTCCACTATAAAGAGTGAAGTAATGAAAAAGCATGTGCTTATCTCAATATACAAGTAAAAAATAATTTAATACTCATTTAAAGAAAATATAATGCAACAACAATTCATGTTATAAAAAAACCTAACACTTCTTATCAAATTGGAAACCAAATGAAATTTTATATTTGACAATATCTACAGAACACTTTTAGACAGTATTGAGTACCAGGTTTGATAGTAAAATATTGAAATAGTTTCTTCTGGAAGGACATCTGGCACCAACACCTCTTTAAGCATTTTGCAAAGAGATCTAGCCCATTGCAATATGGTAAATTAATAATAATACAATAGCAAAATAACACAATTTATACAAATTGGAAGAAATAAACCTATCATTATTTGCTGCCACATTATGTTGTACTTTAAAAACTCCAAAAATCTACAGATAAACTATTAAAATTAAGAAGCGAATGTTAAGTGCAGCACACAAGAACATTATATAAAAGCCAACTATATGTTTTCTATCTGCAGGATATAGTATAACATGAATTTCTCCAAGGTACATAATTTACCATAACTTCTGAATATAAGGCATGTTTCCTTACTACATTGTTGATAAGTTAAATTTGTGCATTTTCTTTTCTGAGTATGCCAACACTAAAATTATATACAGTTGTATAAACTACTAAATAATTTTGCTTTTCATTGTCACTGACTTTTTTATGGCAGTGTTCCAGTGATTTCTCAGATGCTTTATTCACTACTGCACTTTCCTTTTTCTGTGTGTGATATGGAGGATATAAGTTGTGCTGTGATAAGGAACGTAGGTGAGAAAAGCAAATATAGTCTGTTAAGAGGCACTATTTATCAAATAAAGACATGCTGATTTTCCTTTGTTCTTCCTCTTTCAAGAACAAATTTCCTAAACTTTCCAGGGTATTATTGCTTTTCCTGTCAGGTCCCTGTTCCTTCCAAATATACACTCTAGTTCTCTCACGTCCCCTCTATACATTTGAGTTGACAAAAATTATGCTACTTAGGGAAACTAATTTGTATGAGATTTTGGATGTTCACACATCTCTAAATGCTTGCTCAATAAGATTTTCTTTGTCCAAATTCGGCTTGCATGGATCCATGGAATTTGTTTTAAATGGTGCATTATTTTATTTTTTGAACAGTTACTTCTTGAGTGACTGATATATCTAGCAAGTACATGTAGAAATTGTGAACCATGCCACAGGAGAGTACACATAACAGATAAAATAAAACATGGTGTATAATCAAGGGCCAATACTGCCTTCAAATATAAACTTGCTTTGTAATTGTTATAGAAGACATAAGACCTAATATATCAGTTTCCTTTTCAGGTAAAGCCTCTAGTACATATCAATAATTAGTATTTAGATCAAACTATTTTTTGTATCCTTCTTATTTTATATATTTATTCTTTGTGCAGTTATAACTTTTATTAATAGAGTATCACTTCAAATATATAGTCATAAAACATTTATGAGAAGATACTAAAAAGTTCACTTTTTAAAATCTCACTTCAAATATGCCTAGCTGTTCGATTTAAACAGTCTATTAACATAATCATATCCATATTTTACCACTAATTGTTGAGCAGACAATTTAAAAAATTTGAAGAGACAAAAGGATCTCAAGAAATTTTCTATTCATTACCCAGTTTGCTGTCAGCATTATATCTAAATCATAGAGGCGAAAAATATGAATTTCAATCTTCTTTATTTCTGTTTCTCTAAAGGGGAAGAAATGACACAACCTCATCCATCCATTTTAATACCTATTACCATTACTGCCAAGAATGTCTTCCTTTTAGTATTAATTATTCTATATCCCTTCCTAGAATAACTAAAACTAAGTAACTTTTAATTTTTTAAGCTTTAGAACAGTGAAAGGAGAGTTGGAGACATACACTCAGTACCTTGGCTGAGGAGATGGTGTGAGAGAAAGAGAGAGTGATCAGCTTAATTTAAAAGGCATCACTGTTTATCTTCTTTTGGTTTTTATTTTAGTCTATTGAAATTTCATTTAATTAGGCAATCATTCTCTTCTAAAACTTAACCAAGAATTCTAGTACAGCACAAACTAAGATATTTTCCACAGGATAAATCAACTCATTATTAAGGAAATTGTATGCAAATTTTATATTTTTAAATGATCGATTGCAGCATTATTTTCTCAATAGTTTAAAACTGAATACAGAAAGGTGTTATTATAATGTAGTGAATATGAAAGAAACCTTTGTTACCCTCACATTTTTCCAAGGAGTTGCCAGTTTGAAGAATATGAAATCTATTTTACCTTTATCTTTTAGATGGTAGCGCTGCCTGTATATTAGAAATTTCCTATTACTAGACAACAAACAGCAACTGAATCTGTACTGAGTAGGTACTTTTCTTCATTTGGCATTGAGTCAGCGTTCTGAAGACTTTTAAGGTTTAGATGTGTTAACATGTGTGTGCTGCTGAAGTGTTTGAGCCCAGTTGCTTTAACCCTCCTTCTGTACTTGAAACAAAGTGTCCTATTTCTTTGATTTCCCCATGTGTTAGAGTGAGTTGGGAGACTTTTATCACAAACTCTATTTTCAACCATCACAGCAGAGTTCAGCAGATTGGGACTCAGTAGGACATTTCTCCAGAACATTTTTTAGTGAATGCAACAGTTACATGCTCAAACTCCTCCAATTTTTAATTTTTATTGGACAGATAGAATCAGCCTCAAGTGTGTCCTCCTCATTCTTACTCAGGTTTACTAAACAAAAATGAAAGCACGTCTCAACATAATGTTTACATTTGTTTTAATAACTTCAGAAATATCAAAACAGCAGAAATGATAACTATTTAGCAGTGTAGTAAAGAATTATATATCCTCTAACAAATAACCATATCCATTTTAATGGGCTTACTAAACAGAATTCCTTTATAGAATGAAAGTAATTATAGCCTGTTCTCAGATTTAGTTATACATTGTCATATGACTATTTTATGTTTAGCATTTCCATCTTCATGACTAGATTGTAATGATAATGACGATAGGAACATTTGTGTTATGTTCTCCCAGTTTCTCATATTGTGTTTGTCCATATTAGAAATTTTAAAAATACTGACTAATTTCCCTATTGAATAGTAACTCACCTCTCATGGAAGATGGTGAATGTTTTTTTTTTTTTTCTTTTGTTGTTTTGTAAGACATTTTCTATCGGCAGCATTGTTGCCTATAGAAAATTGCATTGTTCAGCCATCACCTCTCCTACACATACAGTCACATAACCTTGTCTAAGGTAGTATTAGACATATAGCAATGTTAATGTAAAAACAAATATGTTTGCTGGATTAAATTTGAGTTGCATGTTAATTAAGTGAATTTGAAATGGATAAATCAACACCTATAAATGCCTGTTCATTGCAGAAAATGTCATCCATGGTAAGACAGATGGAAGATATTTGAGTATGACCTTGGAAAACAAACAAATTCCACATTCAAAATATCTGAATCTTGTAATAGTCATACATACATATATAATGTGTAGAAAAAAGAAATTAACAAATTATGTTAAACAATTCTGATTAGACAACTTTTAGCTCAACGTGTTCATGTAACTAAAATGGTGTTTTCTTCGATAATTCATTATGTCATATGAGGAGATCAAGTAGCTTTTTTAAAAAAATTTTTGAATAATTATGGACAAGGGTGATTGAGTTTCCCTTAAGACTGTCTTATCTGTCAAGGTATTAAGATGTCTCTATTTTATGAAACAGATGGTATTTTAATTTGAATATAAGCCAACTTTGGATGATAGATCAAAGAGACAAAAGCCAAGTTTTTAAGTGAAAAACAGCTTCATTTTTAAAGGTGTGTAATGGCTTGCTAAATAGATATATACGAGGATTTTTATTCATGATGTTTATAACGATGTATATATAATAATTATAACAAGTTATTCCAATTACATAATAGCTACAAGTAAATATTCAAATATGTAGGTGATATTCAGATTTTATATCAAATTTTACCTCTTATATTGGCATTTGCACCATATAATATCATTCATTTCAGTCGTATTCAGTGGTGATTGTGGTAATAACCTTTTCAAAAACCTCCAAAGTTAATCGGTAAAGTTGGAAATTATGTAATTAATATAGTATTTATTTTTTCATTAAAATCATACACATCGCTTTTTTGGTTGGCCTAGAATGGAACCAGAATGTAATATTTTCCACATCTTGATTACTGAATTTAATGAATTTTATTTGTATTGTACAAGTGATAAAATTCACCTTTATCACTTTCATCATAGTTTAAATTTTAACCACATTTTAACACATTAAAGTTATATCATTGTGATAATTTACCATGGCCTTGTGCCTTTATTAAATATTTTTTTATAAAAACAATGGTATAGATATCCTGCAACTCAATATAGGTATTGAAGTGTACTATACATACCTTTATATGATTGTTAAAATAATGAGGCAAATCTCTTACATCATGTATCTTAAATGACGTAGTAAAAATGTTAATAAGGGTTAGTTCATTGAGGACACTGATTTAGTTCTAAGAGTGTCTGATTATTTTGCTAGCAATATCTGCTAGCTGGGCAGAATGGCTTGCATCTATAGTCTCAGTTACATGGGAGCTGGGGTTGGAGGATCACTTGAGGCCAGGAGCTCAAGGCAGAAGTGAGTTATGATCATATCACTTCACTCCAGCCTGGACATCAGAGCAAGATCCTGTCTCTAAATTAAAAAAAAAAAAAAAAAAAAATAGCTGGGCACGATAGGCTGTGCCTATAGTCCCACCTACTTAGAAGACTGAGGCGGGCAGATTGCTTAAGCCCAGAAGTTAAAGGCCGCAGTGAGCTACGATTCACCACTGTGCTTTCAAATTGGTTATGGGGTACCATGTTCTAATTCTCTACATAAGTTATGTTTATGAATCAATTTTGTGAACTGATTACTCATAAAATAATTGATAAACTTTTAATGTACAAACTAGTTGGTTGTATGATTGCTGAGATTGTTTATCTTAGTCCGTTGGTGTTCTTCTGGAGAATTCTATCTGTAAGATTTGGACAAGTTAACATAGGCAGTTCTGTGCAATCAGCTAGTGAATTTTTAATCAAAAAACTGCTCTAGACATTTGGCTGCTTGTGAGACCTCCTATATGACAAGATGTAATGATGGTCATCCTGCTGTGATTGACAATTCTCCAGCTCTAGGATCCTCTCTTTTAAATATAATGGTTAGTGGTTTCTTAAGTTTGTAAATACTATCACTCTGTTGATAGATGTAGTTTGCTAGAACTTGAGGAAAAAAAAGCATTATATTTCAAAAGAAAAAAAATCATTTTCTATAATTTTATTAGTGAAGATTTGTTCCTGATCATTGTCAGTATTGGGTTGGGGAAAAAATCAGCTGGTACTTAGGTATTGTCATGGGTTGAACTGTGTTCCCCAAAATGATTTACAGTCCCAATCTCAAACGCCTGTGAATCTGACCTTATTTGGAAATAGAGCCTTTGCAGATATAATCAAATTAAGATAAGGTCATTAACATGGACACCAATTCAATGTAACTGATTTCTATGTACAAAGAAGACACAGATATACAGGGAGAAGAACACCATGTGACAGCAGAGGCGGAGGGTAGAGTAATGCAGCTGCAAGGCGAAGAATGCCAAGCAAAGCACGCTGGCACCACCAGAAGCTAACAAGAGGCAAAAAAGGATTCTACCCAGAGTCTCAAAGGAAGCATTGCCCTGCTGACATTTTGATTTTAGACTTCTAGATTACAGAACAGTGAGACAATAATGGTTTTTTTTTTTTTTTTTTTTTTTTTTTTTTTTTTTTTTTTTTTTTTTTGAGACGGAGTTTCGCTCTTGTTGCCCAGGCTGGAGTGCAATGGCGCGATCTCAGCTCACCGCAGCCTCCGCCTCCTGGGTTCAGGCAATTCTCCTGCCTCGGCCTCCTGAGTAACTGGGATTACAGGCATGTGCCACCATGCCCAGCTGATTTTTTGTATTTTTAGTAGAGGTTTCACTATGTTGAAACGGAGTTTCACTATGTTGACCAGGATGGTCTCGATCTCTTGACCTTGTGATCCACCCGCCTCGGCCTCCCAAAGTGCTGGGATTACAGGCATGAGCCAAGCCACCCAGTTGGTGTTACCTTATGTTGGTGTTATATTAATTTTCTAGGACTATGATAATAGTTCCTTACTCTAAAATAAGTGTTGGAATATAAGAAATATTTCAAATGGCAAAATAGTGGATATAAAGTTGTACAGATTAGTGGAAACATGAATATGATTGAAACAAACATATTTTGAGAATAGATAGCATTTTTGGGAAATGGTGAAAATACTAGTGTATTTATGATAATCCTAGGAAATTAATACAGGAGTGAATGCAGTGGCAACATCAGCTTCAATCAGCGACATGATTCTACTGGGGAATAACAAAATCTAAGGCATACATTCCACAAATTATGTACCAAATTAATTTGCAAAAATAAGTTGAGGCAAAAAATGCTTATCACATGTTTATTATGCCTAAAGATTTATTCCTTTTTTAAATTGTGCTTTAGACTATGCGGTACATGTGCAGATCATACAGGATTGTTGCATAGGTACATACATGGGAATGTGGTTTGCTGCCACCATCCCCCATCACCTATATCTGGCATTGGCATTTCTCCCCATGTTATCCCTCCCCGACCTCCCCACCTTCCCTGCTGTCCCCCCATGGCCCCCCAACAGACCCAGGTGTGTGATGCTCCCCTCCCTGTGCCCATATGTTCTTATTGTTCAACACCAGCCTATGAGTGAGAGCATGTGGTGTTTGATTTTTCTGTTCTTGTGTCAGTTTGCTGAGAATGATGGTTTCCAGGTTCATCCATGTCCCTACAAAGGACACGAACTCATCATTTTTTTATGGCTCCATAGTATTCCATGGTGTATATGTGCCACATTTTCCTTGTCCAGCCTATCTTCGATGGGCATTACTGGGGACAGAAGGAGAAGCAAGGAGGAAAGCCAAGTGGAATGTTACAAAAAAAAACAAACAAACAAACAAAAAAAAAATTGTAAATGATCTAAGAGCTTAGAGGTGATATTAGGCAACTAAATTATTAAATATTGTACAATGCAGAATTATGTAATTGTTAAATAACATTCAGTTGGGGTGTTTACTTTAAAATAAGTGCTGGAATATAAGAAATTTTTCAAAGGGCAAAATAATGGGTATAAAGTTGTACATATTAGTGGAAAGCATGAATATGATTGAAAAAAACCATATTTTGAGAATAGGTAGCATTTTTGGGAAATGGTGAAAATACAGTGTATTTCAATCATACAGTGTATCTGTGTGTGTCTATAATTTATTTTCTTCAAATAATTATGTCTTTAAAAATGTATACATGGCATACATGGTACCCATATATATCAAATATATTAATACACATGCATAAATGGTGAAGACTTAAGAGATACAAATGCTATTGGTGTACATTATTGTATATTGCTGTGTGTGAAGGTATCTTAGCCAACGTAATCCAAATGTATTAGCAGGGCCACTAGGGCATTGAGAGAGGTGCAAGATAATGAGATCATAAACCTGCCTGTGGGTGGGTGGATTCTTAAGTATAGCTTAATCTAATTGTTTTCAATATTGTGTTAGTTCACTATTGCCACAATCTTGCCATTCAGTGGCTTACAACAATGAGTTTAGGGATTTCATGTTTGAAGTCAAACAGTTGTTACCTGAGCTCCCATAATCGTGGCTTGGCTTGTTCACATGTCTTGAGATGAGTGATCTGTTGTTGGCTGATCTGAGCTACCTCAGCTTCTTTTCTACAGCCCACTCATCTTTTAGCAGGCTAGCCTGCCCTATTATCATATGAATTTAATCTACCAAGAAAAAAACAGAATCCAAGGTACAGATTTCAAAGTATGTACCAAATTAACTTGCACAAATGAGTTCAGGTTAAAAAACACTTAACTTTATATTTATTATGTGTATAGATTTGTTTGTATTTGGAGGGATGGAAAGAAAGGCAAGGAGAAAGCAAAGTGGAATATTTTTTAAAAGACAGTTTTTCAATGAACTAATGGATTAGAAGTGATATCAGACACCTAAATTTAAAAAAGTGATATTAGACATCTAAATTAAAAGAAAGGAGTACATGCAATATCTTTTGAAGCCTGGGTTTGAAATTGGCACACCAACATTTTTGCTTCAATATCTTATTCAAGACAAATTGAAAGGACACCATAAACACAGACTTCAGGAAACATACTCTACTCCTTGCAACATAACATGGCAAAGGACATGGCTAATAGATAATGAAATGATGTCATCGTTGTAATCTTTCACAGCTACTCAATTAAATTCCATCATAGCTCCCTGGGGTTCCTACCACAACATTATTTTGTTTCTATATAATGTATATATCAGTCTGGTAGACTGAAATCTGTGGCAATAATTACCAGATAAAAGTACATAAATTGTCAGTTTAGTTGTATAAATTAACTTTAAGAGCACAGTTAATAGGAATCTTCTTTAGAAAGACAGATTCTACTTTTAGGTATTGAAAAAATTAGCTGTTATTCCTGAAAGCATGAAGAAAACAACTATTTGGTAAATTTAAGGTGATCAGCGTGAACCTGAAAGGTGCTTAGGGCTGGCTTGCTAGTCGCTCAGGCAAGAACGCTCCATTCCACTCAAGTGTTTGAATGACTGGAAAATCAATTTCTTTGATATTTAAATTTCTTCAGCTTGCTAAAATTGTAAAATTATTTTGACTACAGAATATTTTCTGTGAGAAGTTCTGCACCATTATATATTAGTTTCAGCTATAAAATGACAATCACAGCTGAAAAATAAAGAGAATCAGCTACGGCAGTCTGCCATTCTAGAGTCTGGTTTTACCCTTGATCTCAGGTTTGATTCATCACTTTTTGCCTGGTAGATTGCAACATACTTTACCATTGTGACTTTTTTTTAAACTCATGCTTATTTTTCAAATGACTCATTAGACAGATGTTTCCTAGTATACAATACTTTTTTAAAAAAAATAAATGACATCCAATAGAAATCCTATCAGTTCAAACGTTTTTCTTTTCATCACTAGGTATTCCTTAACCCTTTTTTTGTTTAGAAAAACTTGTATACAATAGAAACCATGTTATATCAAATTTGGCTACTCAAGATTAATTTTCCTGATTATAATGTATTCTGATAGATATTAAACATATTGAGAATGGACATTTAAAGTATATGTTTTTTCCCTCAAAAAGAAAAGCAATGTGAAAATGGAAAAACATTTTTCCTATCTAAACCCCAATCCCTTCCACTTCCAGCTTCTTAAAATAAATTTTTCATGCCATCATTTATACACTTAGTAAGACAATAGTTTTGAAGTCTCACTATTTGCCATTCGCTCTGTAGTCAATAATTTCAGGCACAAACAGTTTTCTTCTTTCTTGCCGGACTCCCAATATGCAGTGATAGATGTTTTCTGAAATGACTGACCTGCTTTTATGAATTTCCTGCTTGTGATCTTTGCATTTCCTGTTTCCCTCTTCAAAGCTTTCTGTTCTTCTTGTGCAAAGCACATCACAAGTTTTAGCTGTTTTTCATCTTTACCTCACCAGTTCTTTGTGCAGGGTCTGGAACAGTGTGAGTCCTTAGTAACCACTTAATGAATAAGTTAGCCTTTTCACCACGTTTATAAACAATTGTTTATACATCATTCTTTTCCATTACAGTGGAGTTGACAGCAAAGCTTTGTCTTCTTTTGTTTTTGTAAAAAGTTTTCCATTATCAGCAAAGTATCTTACATAGTTAACATTTAATAAATGGTTGTTGAATAAGTAAATAAATGTAAGAATTTCAAGAAGCAAGAAAATTAGAACATATTGTTACAGTTCTATAATATTTCTGATTTCAAAGTCTATACTGCCTCAAAGAAAAACAAAACAAAACAAAGTATCTGCTCTTTCTTTTGAAATATACAACATATAGTAGTTGAGATAACAGGCTCTGCATAGATTTTTTTTTTTTTTTTTTTTTTTTTTTTGAGACAGGGTCTCACTGTTGCCCAGTCCAGAGTGCAGTGGCAGGACCTTGGTTCACTATAACCTTCACCTCCCGGGCTCAAGCAATCCTCCCACATCAGTATCCCCAGTAGCTGTGTCTAGAGGCATGTGCACCATACCAGCATTTATTGGAGAGATGGGGTTTTGCCATATTGCCCCAGCTAGTTTATAACTCCTGAGCTCAAGAGATCCACTCACCTTAACCTCCCAAAATGCTGGAATTAAGGGCATGAGCCACCACATCTGGCCGTTGAATAGATTTTTAATAGTGTTTTCTCACTTTATGCATTTACTTATTTACTTCATCTAAACAATTCTTTTTTTTTTTTTTTTTTTGAGACGGAGTTTCTCTCTTGTCACCCAGGCTGGAGTGCAATGGCGCGATCTCAGCTCACTGCAACCTCCACCTCCCGGGTTCAAGCAATTCTCCTGCCTCAGCCTCCTGGGTAGCTGGGACTATAGGCACACGCCACCACATCCAGCTAATTTTTTTTTTTTTTTTTGTATTATTAGTAGAGATGGGGTTTCACCATGTTGGCCAGGATGGTCTCCATCCCTTGACCTCATGGTCTGCCCTCCTAGGCCTCCCAAAGTGCTGGGATTACAGGCTTGAGCCACCACGCCCGGCCCCAAAACAATTCTTTACTTAGACTCATTGTGTACTCTTAGGCACTGATACAAGCTGAAAAAGAGGAAAAAATATGTTTATAATTTTGTTAATGGTATTGTTTAATATATGTAAAAAACCTCACTCATATTTGCTTGAAATTAAATGTACCCCTGAAAGGTGGCTGTCATTGACAAATTTTATCAGTTAGAAGTTTGAATAGAGAAAAATCTGTATTGAAATTAACATGCTGCATGACAGGTCTGAAATTCCAACCTTGACTGATGCCCACATTTCCCTTAGGTCACATTTTTCATTGGTTGTTTGCCGTTTCCTTCCATGAAGGGTTCCTGTCCATCTTCACATTTGGGGAGTTCTAAATGCAAAGAAACCTGTTACCACCTTTGATGACCTCAGAGTATCCCAAATCTATTTGACCTTTTATCCATCAATGGCTATTTACACAACTTGGAACATTTATTCCAAGATTATCTATGTGATGCTTCTCACGGTGAAGTACTGAAGGGTTCCAAGTACTCAAATTCTCCTCCTGCATTCCCTAAAGAACCACCTCAAAAATGTGGTTTGTGACAAGCAATGGAAACAATCTTTAAAAAAATGCATATGTACATTTTTCTTTAAAGGTATTTTATTTATCAAAATAAATATGTTAAATACACGTAAAGAAAGAGACAAACTAAATATCCCATTACCAAAGGAACATGGAGATGAAAAACTGAAACTGAATCCAAATTTTTGATATTGACTCTTTCTTTTCCTTATTTTTTTTTTTAAATTTTATTTTTTGTTTTTTTTTTTTTTTAGTTGTGGAATACCAGCTACAGCGCGTTTGTTGATAATGAAGTTGAGAGCTCTTAAATGAAGGGAATAGTAAGAAGTTTTTTAATAACAAATATACACTAGATTATTCCCTGAAAAGATGTATAATAAAACATGAAGTCTAGAAATCAGTTTCAGATATATCTCTTTCTTATCCTTCTTTTGTATTTTGCCCTGTCTTCTCTTTTTTGTCTGTATGAACCATTTTCATTTTAAGTGAGATTGGGATAAGGACAACATAAAAGGCTTGTGTTTTCCCATTCATTAGAACATTTGCGTATAATACCTTCCTTCTTGATCATAAGCAAAACAATGAATTTAATTTTAAATTTAATATTCACTAGGAGTGAATTTAATTTTCACTAGGAAACGATATTATTAGGTTGGCTCAAAAGGAATTGTCATTACTTTAAATGGCAAAAACCACAATTACTTTTGCACCAACCTAATAAATCTGAAATTTTATGGTTTAGATTATAGCTTAACAGAATTACTATTTTTTGGCAGCAAAGAAAGTAGTTACATATATGGATTGACACTTTCTATTACCCGCTTTTGTGTCTGGAAGTCAATTGAGTAACAGAAAGCTGCCACATATTGTCCCATTATTAAGATAAATGTGCAAGATAAGATGACGACATCACCAATCAAATTATTCTATACTAAGAAAAGTATGGACAGTTAATGTCTCAGCAAGAAATGTAGGTAATGCATATCATCACCTCTAAAGTTTATTGCTTCGGAAGACGATAGGAGTTGGGGATCCACCAACAGTCACTGTTAGGCAGAACCAAGCACTAGAGCCTATTGCAGAAGTTAGCTGAGATTATTGATGATAAGTTGCCCAACTTTGTTGGCTTCTTAAATAGTCAGATGGAATAAAAATATATTATGTCAGCACTTGTCGACAATCTCCATTGGCCTAATTGAATCCAAAATAAATGAAGCTCCAAGTCATGGCAAGAGTTTTATACAAATCCCTATTTATTTTATGAAAGGACAGACACTCATGTTACTCAATGCCACGCCACTTTTGGCTTTAATAGCCCTGAAATTTGCAATATTATTTCATTTTATGAACATCTTCATGGAAATTATAAACATAGTATACAAAACAACTTTTTTTCTTTCATAGACTCCATTCCTATGTTTGATTTGCAATGAAAGGTCAATAATGCATTATATTAACTCAACAAAATCCAATTTGAATTAATATACAAATATTTCTGTTATCTTTGTCACAAGTGGAAATTTGATGAAAGCGTATATTTTTACATAATCTATTCTTCAATTAAGGATGATATGGGTCAAAAACGTGTTCAAGAGGGCATAAGCTAACATTGCAACATTTTACAAATAAAACACAACATACTTCACTTGTGATTGAAACTTACGTGATGCTATTAAAGAATTCACAAGGATATATCTGGGATGACTTTAAATTAAAATTACATATTAGATTGTGGCTGCCTGTTATTAGAGAGCCTATTCAGCAAAGATCTAAATTTTAATAGTTAGAAATATTCCCTTAACCGACTCACATATCAAGTATCAAAAGCCGGTCAGTATAAGAAAAATTCTGTAAACTTACCAGTTTTGTGGAGCCAGGGATATGCTTACTCTTTGTGACATTAGTTCAAATATCTGAAAACAGTACACTTTTTTTTCTCTCAGATTTCAACCTTTAGTTCTCTGTGTATATCATGGACCAGCTTGGAAGAAAATTGACTGTGGCTATGGCTTTATATACTATAAACTTTGTTATGATTTATTCACTTTTAATGTTCTGACAGTTTAATAACTAGGTGGCATTTCTTTTTGGTTACATAATGTTGAACAATAACCACCCGCTGAAAGTTTGCATTTGAGACCTGGTATTAAAAGGAAAGATAGGCCTCAGGGCAATTTGTAATAATGCCCTAGTCAAAGGGAGAAATCAAAGAGGAAGAATTGAACTGACACTTTTCATATCAGGTGAAAAACGAAATATATTCATGTTACTTCAATGATAAGGTAGATCCAAGTTGGGATTAAACTACTTGGTGTGTATAATGTGGATTTTCTTTTTAGTAATTGGAGTGCTTGTGGTAAAAACATGAATAAATAACTCGTAAGAGGATAAGAATGGCCTCTAGAGACACCATTATTTTAGGAAAGAAAACACCTCCATTTGTTGTGGAGATTCACTGTGCATGTTGTTGCTATTAGACTTTAGTCAACTTCAGGAAACCTAAGCGTAAAGTCACTAGAAATGACATTTTACCAAATTGTTTATTTTTTCCAGAGAGAAATTAGATGATCCATTTCCTCCTTCATTTCTGCGTTTATTTATTTATATGAAAATATTGGCATATCAGCATAGAGCCTGGGTGTTTGTAAATAAAAGCGAAAAAAAAGAATTTTAGCACATACATGTTCTTGTAAAATGCATGAAAATATGTGCTAATTCTTGATTGATTTGGCTTCTACATTCCAATGTGTATTGCTCTTCAGGTTTTATTTTTTTCTGGAAAAATAAGTCTGCACAACAATTTAATGTGCATTGTGTAGCCTTATGCAAATACCACAGAGCAAGTGACTGTCAGCCCCATCAAGAAATTCAGTAGGTGTACTAAGCTCTTTTTATCCCCTATTAAATATATAAGATAATTTGTTAATGTTAGATATGCATTTTCAAATAGCATTCCCCTTATTTGCTGCCTATATCTATCTTCTCTGTCCTGAAAAGAAAATAGAACTTTTGTTATTTCCCATGGTTAATCATTTAATTCTCTGCTACAACCACTGATAGAATTTGTTATGACTGTAGCTTTTATTCTTAACCTTGTCTTTAATGTCCAGGTTTAAGATTTACAAATTCCATGTTGCTTTAAAACTTCTAAACTTATTCTGTTGCATTCAATTTCCTGTTACTCAGGTGATGTGCTTAGAAAGAACGTTTTGTACAAAAGACTATCTGTAGAAAGTTACTCTTCATTTGAGGAAAAGGGGCTGTAAGAAAATATTGAATATATAAATAAAATTCGCTAAAATTTTTAAAAGTTCACCAACTTTGTATTCTATTAATATATTTGTCTTAGAGTTTTAGAATAGCAATTCTGATGTTGCTTTATTGGTATTCCAGACTGAGCAAATCAGTAAATATGTAGGCGATAATGAAAGCCATTTTTTCATTGTGAGAGAAACCGTCAGAGAAAGGAGTTACAGATGAGAAAGGGGTGAAGGTGTGAGTGAATCCTGTGGCGTTAGATGGGAATCAGAGATATTAGTATGAGCACATAAGTTTTAGTCAATATATAGATTAATATGAAAATAGACATGGATGCACATATGTATGTTCTCACACATACATATTTTCCGTATTTCCTGGCTCTGTACACTGAGAAGCTAGATATAACGACATTCCCTTAACAATAAACATACTTTGCTCGGCTTCTATATCTGTTCTCCAACAAAAGGAACCCAGGCTCCTTTGGGAAATAACTGATTGCACAATTACTAGTGTGGCTGCCCAACTGTTTCTAAGCTGCCTCTGGAGATTAAAGGACCACAGATAGCCAAAGGTTTCTGGAACATGAGAAGCCATAGATGTCAAGATAATATAAACTGCAGTAATTAAGATAGTCTATATTTAGATAAACAGATGAATGAAACCAAATAGAAAGTCAAGAAAGAGACTGTATGCACAGAGAAACACACACACACACACACACACATATAACACATATATGTATATGTATTCATGCATATACTTATGCACGTGAATATATACATATGTGTGTATATGTATACATTTAAATAATGTCATGTATACATACCCAGATGTCTGGTATATAACTGGTACTACATACCCCAAGAAAAGAACTATTCTAATTTATTCTGCATAATCTCTGTGTATGCCATCTTATTAATTAAATTGACTTAGTTCCCTAACATTTATTAAATGCATATGTACACACATGCACAAATAAATATACTCTGAAATACGTAGAAATAAAACTGGTTTTGCTGAGGGCCAACTGTGGACTAAGCACTCATCAATGAATCTTTTTGTAGCATGGCATTCTAATAGAAGATGCATGCATAGTATGAGAGTATATTTACTGAACTATATGAAAGAGCCATATACAGATATTGGGCTCAGAATATAGAAAGCAAAAACTTGTAGCCATCTTTTTTAGTGAACAAACTGCACTTGTGGGATTTAAAGTAAAAAGCAACTGCATTTTTTAAGCACCATTTTTCAACACTACTGTCCTGAAGATATATTAAATAAATCCCAAAGCATTTTCATTCACTTTCACATCTCATTAGTTTTATTTTCCCAGGTTAAAAAAAAAAAAAACATGGTTTAATCTAAACAAATTTTATTGTCTATTTCAGCTAGAACTTCTGCTTTACTTTCATAATCTCAAAAGCCTAGAGTGAGAAATGTAGCAGAGTGGTAAATATGATCAAGTTTCGTTTATTAGTTGGTTTTGGTATTCATTTTACTATTTCTTCTCGATCTTGTTTTCCTCGCCTGTCCTTCAGTTGTGTGCTTTCTTTGACTCCCCCATGATTTTGAAAATGAGAGGACAGACAGGTAACGTAATAAAGGTTGGCAGGTCCTATACAATTGGGGATGTTGAATTTTTTTCATTTATGTTCAATTATTTCATTGTTGAGTGTTCTGTAAGGGCTTTACTCACCTTTCACTTCGTTTGCAGTTTCAGGGGATCCCTCCACTTACTGGCTACTCACAGCTCCCCTTGCCAAACTCTGACTTCTGTGGTCCACTCCGTGCTAAGTCTCACTGTTGGAGATCCAACTTCGGGCCTCTAATCTGGCCCCTTGACCACAGTTCTTTCCAAGAGGACTCAGGTCCTGGCTTCCTTCTGCAGGGTTTATATATGATAAACAGACACAAGCACGTTTGCCCCATCATCTATGTGAATATAATTTGCTCCTCGTAGCTGTAGCTATCTGTCTTTATTCAGCCATCAGAATGAGGGAATGTGTTCTCTTTCCCGGTCCATGAGGGGGCGTGGTGTCCAGGGCAAGAACTTCCCAGCACCATGCCCCTCTCCTATCTCTCTCCCTCTGGGATATTTAACAGTTTATGTTTAAGAGGGAAGAAACTAAGAGTCAATCACTCCAGCGAAAGTTTAAAGGAACTCCTTTCATTGGCCAGAGGAATGTAGGGAGGTGGGAGTTTCTCCCAGGATAAATTCCCCTGCTCCTTCACCCACACCAGATTTCCAGCTCTCTGGAATCCCCTCCCACATGGTGGGAGCTCTTTTTCCCTCCTGAATTTTCCCCTTCTGGGGTCCCCTTCCACACTCTCTCATGGAAGCTGCTTTCCCTCTCCTAAACTCCATCTCTCTGTCTCCTCAATTCCCTAGCCCTCAGTGTGGAAGCTGTCTTTCCTCTCCTGGATTCCATCTTTCTGGATTCTTTCACGCAGTGTGAGTTAGCTGTTTCTTTCTCCTCCTTTTTCTCTCTCTGCTTTAAATAAATCACTTTCTACAACACTTTTGAGGCTGGCATTTACTTTTACGAGCACACTGCACCGTGGTCTCCTCTCTCACTCTTGGGAGGGTGATAGGTCAGGAACCTGGAGAAACATCCTCTCAGGTGAACTGAGGGCACCCCTGAACCCCAATATAACAAGAACTCCTAAAGTCATTTGGATTTTTTATAGGAAACTCAGACACTTTTTTAAAAAATTTCTACAAATTCCAAAGACACAAACCAAGCCTCTCAATGTATTGTCTACTGCTTTTCCATGGAAGTAACTGAATAAAACTTAACAAGGATTGAGAGGTCAATCTTACCTCTGTGCAAGCATTCTCATGCCCTACACATGATATTCTTGCAGCCAAACCAGATAAATAGAACTGATTTACAACACAGTTATATAATGGTGTTTGACTCTTATTATATTAGCAATAGGAACTTAAAGGTTTTGAACAAAAAGGTGACATAATCAGAAGTATGCTTTAAAAAACCATGTTAAGCATCTTTACTGCTTTCACTTAAACTTTTAAAATCATTAAACTCAACCTGGTTTTAGTTGAACAGTAGCAGTTATCTTCATTTGGTTTTGGAGCTGTATTAAACTTTGAGGTGCGCACACACACACACACACACACACACACACACACACATAAGCGATGTGTTTTGATACATATATTTTCCTTTTATGGATCCATTGGATTTTGTGAGTGTTCACTAGCAGAGACTTGACCCTTCAAATTTTAATTGTATTTGCTAATATTCCAATTCATATGGACACTGTTGATTTGACTAATAGTGACGATATTATTAGCTTTGTCTGTAACCCTGCATAAAAGTCATTTGATTGTAATCTTCATAAGGCTTGAAAAATGATCAATGAAACAAGAACTCTTGTAGCTTGAGTTTAAATCCATTTTTATTATAATTGAATTAGTTCACCCTATCTTGGCCTGGACACTCCTCTGTAATTTTCCATTAAGCTTTCAAAAGTGGCTTGCATTATGTAATCAGAAGAAGAAGAAATAAAATAGACCTTTTGTTTGACAATATTATTTTTAAAAAGCACCACTGAGTTAATCTATATTACGTTGTTGACAAAATACATTAATAACAATGAAAAACTCTGGTTTGAAATGACTGATTGTGGGTTTTCATTTAAATTTAAATTTAGATGAAAATAGCTAAAGTGCTCTTGTTGCTTTAAATTACCTTGTTCAAATCTTTCCCATTAAAAAGAATGATATTTGCAAATCAAACAGATGAGTTTGCAGCTCATATAGCTGAGTACTCTTCTTAAAAAATTTCTCATTATTATAACAAAATGATACTTTAAGCATAGCAATGGACTTCCACTTTTCATTCTGTTCTTTAGTTGATGAAGGAGATTTCAGTATTTTATGCTTCTCCAGGCTTCAGAAATTGGACAGAGAACTGAATCACCCTGGGGAAATACAGGTTGAAAGTGGTATTTTAAAAATTTCTATCTGTGCCACAAAGCAAACTCTATGTTAAGTTGTGCTTAAAGTGGACATTGCAATTTCACTGAATTTCCTCTAATTCTCAATTTTCCCAATCAGCCTCATAGACAGAGCATTGTTCCAGATACATTCATGGAGAAACCTCTACTTGTTGGATGCAGAAGGATGCCCAAATATAAATATTTTATGTCCTAGTCAGAAGTTAATATTTGGAGGATAAGAATGACGTTTAAAATAGTCACAAATTTTTATTCTTATTTTACTAGAAAAAAATCACAACCACAACCACACATGTGACGTGGAAAAATATGACATGGAAAAATTTCTCTACTCAAGTTAATGAGTAGAGAATTGTCCATGTAAGATAGACCGTATCTCTATATTTACTTTTACGAACCCAAAGGCAATTGTTATATTATGTTCTCTGAGCATAAGATTATCATCAAAATTAGTTGATTTTATAAGATAAATTCATTTTTATAGAATAGCATTAAGCTGGCTTTCAAAGGACAGAAGGATTGGGAAGAGAGAAAGTCAGACTAAGTGAAGGTAGAGGTTTGGGCAAACTCCCTAACATGGAAATTGGAAGACATGTTGAGAGGGCAACAAAGAAATAACTGTTTAGGCAAAAGCATTTATTCTAGTGTTGGGGTTTTGGGGTTCAGAGGAACCCTTAGCTCCCCTGAGAGGACGTTTCTCCAAGGTTCTTGGTCTCCCACTATCTCAAGAATGAGAGACGGGACCGTGGCAAGTGTGCTTGTAAGTAAATATCAGACTCAAAAAGCTTTTGCAGAAAAGTGACTTATTTAGGCAGAAAAAGAGAAAAAGGAGAAGAAGAGAGAAAAACAGCTAACTCTCCCACTGAGTGCGAGAAAGAAAAGCTGCTCTCACACTGAGTGGGAAGGTTCCCAAAAGGCGGAAAACCAGAGAAGGAAAGCTCCTCTCACACTGAGTGAGAGAAACCAGAAAGATGGAATCCAGGAGAGGAAAGTAGCTTCCACACTGAGTGGAAGGGAATTGAGAGAGACATGGAGTATAGGAGGGGAAGACGGGCTTCCACGAGAGAGTGTGGAAGGGGGCCCCAGAGGGAAAATCCACCCAGATGAGGGAGACAAGAACTTTTAATCTGAGAGGAATTCCCTCCTCCTCCAAGTCCCTTGGCCAATGAAAAGAGTTCCCTTAAACTTCCGCTGGAGTGATTGACCTTTGGTTCTTCCCGCTCGTGTTCGGCAAAAATTTAAAACGGAGACCATTAAATCTCCCAGATGGAGAGAGGTGGGAGGGGGCCATGGTGCTGGGAAGCTCTTGTCCTTAAAACTACCCACCTTGTGGACCCAGAAACAGAACACATTCCCTCACTAGTGGTGTGGAGAATATGGTTAAATAAATCAAGTAAGACCTCAAAGGACTCTAAAATAAAGTATGTTATGTAAAGCAAATACCAGCACCAATATCAACTAACATATAGTATCTACAGTGTTTCAAAAACTATCCTAAGAACTGAATTTGAATTACCTCACTTAAATTTCATAGCTGTCTAGTACAATGAGTATTGTTATATCTCATTTTATTAATGAAGAAACAAAATTTGAAACATGTTATATTTTCCAAGGATACAATGTAAATAAATAGACTGCTACACACTCAATCTCTTATGTGATAAGTGATGGTTAGTGACAAAATCAGAAAATAGAATTTTCTGTCTGATACCCTTGTCAATCAATAAGCTTCTGCTTAGCAATAAAGACCACTCCGCATACGTTACAATGCAAATTATAATAACTTTCATGACTTCTTCATCTACCATATGTAATATGAATTACACAGACTATATCACATAAAATATAATTACTATGACAACCATGTTAGTATATTACCTCCATTTTTACAAGTAGCTTCTTTTAAATGTTGAACACTGCAGGTACTTCATATGCATTGTTGAATTTATCCTCCAAATAACACTATTATCCTACTCTGAAAAATAATGACGCATAGGAAAGTTTTAATTTTGCCCAATGTTACATTGCTAATAAAATAGTAAATTAAGGCTTAGCAAAATTACATATAATAAAGTAATGCAGATATTAGGTGATGGAGGATACTAAAGAACAGGGATGAAATAACTTCCCAAGGTGGAAAGAGTAAAAAAATAAATAGACCTAAGACTCAAATTACAAATTAATTAAGGCTAGAGCTAGGAGGCTTCATGATGAGAATAATAGCAACTATAAAAAAGATAAATTTAATAGCCATGTATTCATGGAACTGACAGGTTAGTTGTAGAGACAAATTTGATTCTAATAATCACGTGTGTAACTGTAAAGTTACTTTTCAGTAGTGAAAAAAAGACCTTTGGTCCTGTGAAATGTTTCAGTGGGGACACCCACGTAATCAGGGAAGTCAAGGAAAGAGGACTTTGCTGATGAAGTGGTATTTGAGTAAGTTTTGAGCCAAGGAATGAGATAGGCAAGTGGGGAGATAAGCATTTAATGCTTAAAGTTCTCAATTTAGGAGATAATTTGAGACCTGAAAGAATGCAAAGCTGTTTGTTTTGCCCCACCATAACACTCTGCTATTATTTCTGTTTAAAAGAAAAAGAACTGATGTTTTTCTGCAGATGGGATAACTGGATGGCAGTTGAAGCCAAGAGGCCATTTCTTCTTTTAACGTTATCTAACCTGGTTCCCAGGTACATTCTTCCTCAATGGAAACAAGTTTATTAGACTATAACTATGTACAAATTTTCTAATATATATATATATATATATATATAATACTGATTTCTATTTATTTATAGAATAAATCAGTATCTATATATTCTATCTATATCTATATAGAGATAAATCAGTATCTATATGGTCTATCCCTGCCTTCAGCATTTGATAGAGCAACTTCTTCAAGTGGGCTTTTCAGGGGGGATTTAATGGTCAGGAATTGGTCAGGAAAACCCTACAACCTATTCTTGACATTTCTTGCAAGAAATTTAGTGCAATGAGTTGTATGACAGACTTGTCAGGAAAGGTAGAGGCGTAAAAAGGAGTCAGGGATGGCCTTACCCAAACACCAGAAAATATAGGAAAGAAGGCCTTGCAACTGTAATTCTTAGATGGCCATCTGCATCTAAGGTGCTTTTGGCTGCTGCAAGAGCATGTATTCTATCTTGCTGTCATCTCAGGAGTGAGCCAAAGCACTCTATAGTACAACGCTGTAGCCACTGAAGGATATAGAATGACACTGACTTCCACCACCCTCAGATACTGCACTAGTGGCTCCCACTGACAGAGCCAACAAGGATACTGCTGACACAATGGGCCCCTTTCCATGTCGCCTTAAGTTAGCAGTAGAGGTGGTCACCGAAATGTCCAGCAAAAGCGCTGATAGTCCTAAGTAGAAATGTTATTTAGGAGTAGAGCTTGCCATTCATAATAAAATAAATCTGTCATGTGACCCAATATTCTTTTTAGGTGTTATGTGACACAAGGCTATTTAAAAGGTGTTGAACAATGAGAACACATGGACACAGGGAGGGGAGCACTACACACTGAGGTCAGTTGGGGGGAAATAGGGGAGGGACGGTGGGGGGTGGGGATCTGGGGAGAGATAGCAAAGGGAGAGATACCAGATGTAGGTGATGGCGAGGAAGGCAGCAAATCACACTGCCACATGTGTACCTAGCAACAATCTTGCATGTTCTTCACATGTACCCCCAAACCTAAAATGCAATAAAATAAAAAATAATAATAATTTAAAAAAAAGATTCGTGTGCATTTATTTACTCATGATTTGGATTGGACTTAGCTTGGAAGTTTTTTGCTCATCCTGCTTGCAGCTGCACTCATTAGATGAACTGACTAGTGCTGGAAAGGCTAAGATAGCCTCATTCACATGTCTGGCAGTTAACTGGGCCTGTTGGCTGGGAAACTTAACTTATTTCCCAGTTAAGGGAAACATTTCCACCTGAAAACTTCATATATTGCAGGTGGAAATGTAAAATGATACAGCCAATTTGTAAAAGAGTTTAACAGTTTCTTAAAATGATAAGCATAAATGTCCCATAAAATCAAGCAATTTTACCTTAAAGATCCATTTAAGAGAAATAAAACCATATGTTTATAAAAATGTTTTATAGGAATGTTTATAGTAGCATTATTCATAAATCAAAAACTGGAAATAACACAAATGTCCACCTCTTGGTGAACAGATAAAGAAATGTGGTGTATCCAGATATTGAAATAGTATTCAGAGGTAAAAAGAAGCAAAGCACATTGTATAATATGAATGAACTTAAAAAAATTATGTTTGTGAAAGAAGCCTGATAGGAAACACACATATTGTATGGGTACCTGACAAATATAAGAAAAGGCAGCTCTCTAGATAAAAAAAAAAAAACAGGTGAGTAGGTACCTGTAGCAGAGGTGTGAAACAAGATCTCTTTAAGTGATGAAAATGTTTAAAACTGGATTGTGATAATACTATAAGTCACTGTAAATTTACTGAAAGTTATTGAATTATGTACATAGAACAAGCAAAATTTATGCATATAAATTATACCTTAAGCTGAATAAATTATGACTTCTTAAGAATTACTGATCTACAAATATCAAAACTCACAATTAGATGGTATAAGTTAGTTAATTAACGATTAAATATGATTCAGTTATTTTTCTTTAGTTTGGCTTAACTCAGAAATTTTTATTACAATTAAAATTTTAAAATTGTTTATAATCCAACATTATATATTTTTAACCTGATCGAACTATGTATTTAGTAAATAAAGCACTACTTTTATACCCTCTTTAAACAATTTTAATATTTATTTTTATGTCAATTGTTTTATTAACATAAAAGCAGATTCAGGATATATTAGGTAGCTATAGTTTATCAAAAAGTTTAGGTTAAAATAAAATTATGTTGTTCCAGTATTAAGGACTCATAATATCTTTTTTCCTATTTTCATACATGCATTCATATCACAGTAAGAAAAATTCCATTTTTAAATGGAATACTGTGCTCATTTCAGCAGCACATATATTAAATGTAATACTTACTGCTACCAGCTAAAAGTCTTTTAGACAATGTGAAAACTAAAAAATTAATATAAATTTACTCATTACTGTACAAAAAAGGAAATATTTAAAACATTTAGATTATAGAGTGCACATTAGCAAAATCTTATAGTATGATGAAGCATTGCTGCGGAGACCTTTTTTAGTGATATTTCACAGGAAATATCAAGGTTGCCATGGTATGTAAGCCTTTGGAAAATTTCTTCTCTACTTGGATTTAAAGTAGTTCTCACACCACAATGTAATCAGAGTCTTGGTATTATGAGACAAAGCAGTCATCCAGGGACTGAAGTTGGAAAATGTGAACACCATCAGTTTCATGGCCAAAAATAAAAACCATCTATTATTGAACTAAAAGCAGGTAAGAAAAGTAAAAGTAGCATGGGATTCAGAGGAAAGGGTTCAGACTGGACTGGAAGAGTACTTACTCTGCATAAATCAAGGGCTACATTACACACATACACACACACACAGACACGTGTGCTTATATACACTCTCATATAAGCAATATGTATCAGTTTAGAAGAAAATCATTTCAATATTTTTATAAAGTGCAGTGCTAATTTAAAAGAGCCCTCTAAAAAAATTATAACATTCTGCTGGACCAGGTTAACCGATTGTAGTGTCAAGAGTCCACTGCCTAAAGCAAGAAAATGGAAGAAAACAGCAACATTATCCACTTCTGTCTTGTAGAGCCACATTTCTCAGCAGATGAACTGTTATACTAATAGTGACCTAAGTGCACAGAGACTGCGTAATTAGTGATAGCATATTTTGAGTTTATACCTATGCTGTGCAAAATGTCAGAGAAATAGTCAACCTATATAATGGCTTTCTTCTTTTATTATCAATATATTTATGATAAAACATATGTCTAGTTCTTATATTTTCAAATTAAATGAGCAATTGCTGAAACATTAATTTAGTGAAAATAGTGAAACTAATAGTTCATGCTATAACAGCCAGGTATTGAATTAGAGTAGAGATGCTTATTTCAATAACGTTCTTGAAGGATAAAGATATGTTAGCCAATAGATACTATACGTAACACATAAACGGTCCCATCAAATACTGAATAGAAATATTTCTAACAAATATAACCTACATTATTTTGAAGAAATAAACATTTCTAAAATAATGTATTATTATCAGAGTGAAGACTACCAAAGTTTAACATTTAAATGTAGGTCTCTTTCATTTTTAGAGGACATTAAAACATTTTTTGATTTAATAACCTCTTTCATTTTTGAGAAGTTTAATTATCAAACATGCTATAGAACACAATAGCATATGAAACGTGAAAAATAAAGAGAGAAGAAAATTTTAGAAATTTGGAATTCACGATGTTATTTTAGAATAGAGCTGAAAGTGTGATGAAGTGTCAGGGAGGGGGTCATTCAGTTAGAATTATTATGGGGACCTTTTCAAAAGTGATGCTTCCCAATTCATAATCTAGACACATTAACTGAAAATTTCTGAAGATGAGACTCAGACATCAGAATATTATATTCTCAGAGAGATTATAATGAGCTAACTGGATTAAGAGTTAGTTTTTAATTTAAACAAGAATGTACTGTGTTCTGCAACTTAGAATGATATGGCAAAATAGACTTACTATATTTTGGGTGCATTTCATGTTATAAAGCTGATCTTTCATGCTTATTCATTTAAAAATTGCCCTGGTGCTCAAAGTCATAACTTTCATAATACAAAGAATACATGTTGCAGCCTAATTGCAAATGTATAGAGTATATTTTCTCCCTATTTTTCAAATGATTTATTTTCAAAAAGTTTACTTAGCATCTTTTTTAATTATGCTTTGAGTTCTGGGGTACATAAGCAGAATGTGCAGGTTTGTTACACCAGTATACATGCGTCATGGTCGTTTGCTGTACCCATCAACCCAGTAATTAGCACCTCTTAAGTAATTTACAGAGGTAAATTCAGACAACTTTGAAAATTTAGCCTAATTTATTTAACAGTTTAATTTAAAGGTAATTGTAATAATTTACATGTTAAAGAAGTAATTAATATAGTATTAGAAATTGCAGTCTTCAAACACAAATACAAGTGTTCTGGAATAATTGACTGTAAAATATGAAAGAAAGGAAGGAACGTGACTTTTTATTTCTAACTTTATTTGAAGTTGAAAATTTTGAATTTAAATTTAGAATAAATAGAAGTAGCAAAATTAAATAATGGCAGAATTAAGTGCAGATAAATGGTGATGAAATGTTTATATCAAGACACTTTTTTAAAAAGGAATGGAATAAAAGGAAATTGGCAATGTTAGAGAAGCTGATTTAGAAGATAGGAGAGGGAAAGAAAATTCGTTGCATATTTGGACATGTTTACAATTCTAGCTTCCATTCAGGGGCAAAAGACCAAGACAAAAAAAAGTCATACTGAAATTTGAGAGAGATGTTATATTTTGTGGTTTCAGTATGTGAATTACTCTTAGAGACCAAAATAATATAAATAAAGTAGGAAGTGCAGGAGAGCAGATATCGAGGAGCTTGCCTCCTGTAATTAAGAAATAAGGAGGAACAGCCAAAGAGGGAGTAGAGAACCAGAGTAATGTGGTGCCAAGGAAGAGTTTTGAGAAGCGTGTGACAAATGGTCTCAAGTGCACAAAATTGTGAAAGGAGGGAAAAAAATACAGTCACATTCTTAGAAAAATAATTTCTGAAGTAGTTATCAGTAATTTGTATGTGTGGCTGTTCTCTTTTTTAAGAAAAGCAAAATTAATTTTGTATAGTAAGCTTAGCCTGCCTTGTTACCTTTAATATTTTATTTCATATAAACATAATAAAAATAGAATAATCCGTTATCTTTTTCATAGCATGGCTTATGACAGCTTATTCTTTTGTAAGCACTATTCTAAGAAATTACAAACTTAATTAGCAAGAAAATTCCAGGAAAGAAAAAATCAATCAGGTAAGGTAAAAAATGAGAGAAAAGGAAATTGACAACTTTTTATGTTTTCATTTCTCCCTCTCTAAAACACTGCAAACTATATTAACTATATTTTTGCGTATTATACTATATTATAAATATTTGCATAATCTCCACTATTGGATATGAATAACCAGTAGTTTTTACATTGTATAGAAAGTGATTAAATGTGAATAAGTAGCTAAGAAATATATGAATATCTAACCAGATTATGTTTTGTCTAATTAAAGTTGCTGTCAGAATTTGAAACACATTCCCGTGTTTAACAGCTGGGAAAATAGAGCCATGTCAGAAGTAAGAATTTTAATTGCCACAGATGAAATAACCATTTTAATTTTTTCTGCTAAGTCAGTTATTAATGACACGCTATAATACTAAATGGATTTATCCCACCCTCCCTTTCTTTGACTTGGATATAGATATGAATTACATATTTATTAGAGTGAAGCCACAGCTAAAATTCCCATTTTAAAAATTGTAAGCTTCTTCCCAAATAATAACACCTACCTATGACAGAATTACCAGTTAACATGTCATCAAACTACTGTGTAATTATCTTCACAATGTCAATCTAATCACTATAGTGACAGTCATAACTGGCAAAAAAAAAAAAAATCACTAAGTGTTTTATTTTATTTTCAAAAGAATTTTAAATGTGGCAATCTACTGTCCTTCTTTCAGTGAAAAACGCAAAAATCAAGGAATAATTTTTTTTTGAAAGCAGAAAAAGTAATATTTAATTGAAATCTGATCTGAACCAGGCCGGGCGCGGTGGCTCAAGCCTGTAATCCCAGCACTTTGGGAGGCAGAGGCGGGTGGATCACGAGGTCAAGAGATCGAGACCATCCTGGTCAACATGGTGAAACCCTGTCTCTACTAAAAATACAAAAACATTAGCTGGGCATGGTGGTGCGTGCCTGTAATCCCAGCTACTCAGGAGGCTGAGGCAGGAGAATTGCCTGAACCCAGGAGGCGGAGCTTGCGGTGAGCCGAGATCGCGCCATTGCACTCCAGCCTGGGTAACATGAGTGAAACTCCGTCTCAAAAAAAAAAAAAAGAAATCTGATCTGAAAAAGATTTCTTTCTTTCTTCAACGAATATTTATTAAGAGGCTATATTTCATGATGTGAACTTGCCTTAGAAAATAAAGGCCATGAAAAGGGGAAAATAATCAGAATCTGTCTTCCAGAAACCTGTTGCTTCCTCTACATGCAGCTTATACTCAAAAACTAAGATACCCACTTGAGTTCCAGCCATCATGTTTATTTCATCTATTAGAAAGCAGAAAGGAAGGAAAAAGGATTGTGACCACTTTTTAGAGGATGTTTTAGAGTTGCAATGTCATATCTCCTCATGGCCATTTGTACAATGCTTAGTCACAAGACTTCAACACTTGCAAGAAATAAGGAAATATGGTCTTTATTTTGGGTATCCAATATCAAAGTCCTGGGTTACTTTGCTAAAGAAGAAAGTTATGATGGATACTGGGAGTGATGAACAGTTTATAGCTTGTTATCTAATGAAAGCTGCATCTGAGGACTATGTGGTCCTATAGAAAACAGCTTGGCAGAGTAAATGAATGGGGAAAAGAAGAGCCATGGTTTAACAATTATTTTGATCTTTTTGACATTTTATTTTATATTCAGGCTGACATTTCATGTCATTAGAAGACATTGACATGAAAATTTTCTTTCCTGAAACTCTATTCAAGTAAGCATCGGGCTGACAGCATCTAGAAGAGCGATTCTCCAAGTCTGCAGCTCTCAGGTGGTCTGAGCACCTGAGGTGCCTTACAAAAAATTCACATATCTCTACTCAACTGTACAACTACTGACAGAGTATTTTGGGACAGAACAGATAAAATTTTTAAATTAGCTCTCAATGTGACTTTTATACATTGTTTAGAGAGCAATAGAACTAAGTAAGAGACATTACTGGGCAAATTGGATTTCAGAATCCACTTCTGGGTGATAGAAAAATTCTTTTCCTAAACAAAAAAAATTTCCAAATGTATTCCAAATATGAATCATTGAATTTATTCACTCTTTTGTCATTTGCTGATTACACACACACACGGTTTTGTAGATAGCCTATGACCAGAAACTAAGAATTTGAATGTTCATGGTGTTTACCTATATCAATCTGTCTATCTTGTTCTAAAAAAACAGATTAAATAATTTCAATGTCATAAAATATTAAAAGATGTTTACTTTTTAAAATAAGGATACTCTATGAATAACTTGTAGTTCAGTGCAGTATATAGAACCTAAATCAGTTATCAGTTTTCCACATGCCTTCTGAACATATACCTCACCTCTCACAGGGAGCTTATAGAAACGGAATCATTAAAGATTATATCTAAAGAGTTCCTACAATACTGAATAATTGGGTTGTTACTTATCAAGCCCTTCACCTATATATTTGTATGGATTAGAAAGGTGCTGCTTTACAGAAATGTAGGTGAGACCATTTGTCTTGAAATGCGGCACTGTGGGAACCTGACTGCTTTTTATGATAAGGCCAAACTGGACACCTTTAAGCTGCTGGTGTTAGCATTGAGAACATTCTAATTGAGTGCCGTTTATCCTTTCCCATTGAAACAGGAGAGGTTTTGTTCATTTACACAGGCACATAAAAGCATTTGGGTTCATTTGTAGCAATTGTTAGAGGCAGGTATTTGTGAAATACTGTTGGCAATATTTAAATATAATTTATCTCTTCCCACAGATGACCACAATCCTAGTGAAACCCTTTTATTCTGTACATTATGATTTAGCTATTTATTCATTTTCATTCCTCTAGCTACACTAGATTTCTTGAACGGTCATTTTAAATTCCATTTAGGGAATACCACCAAGGGGCATGACCAAGATGAATAAGATTTCCCATTTGTACTGTGAAGAGCTGGTATTTGGATGTGACTTTGAATGAAAGAATGCATTTCTGGAAAGTTAATAAGTCATGGTGTGCATTTATAATAAAACTATACTATAAATTTATTGAGAAAAATAAAATATTAAAACATTTTAAAATAATTACTAGATGTAACTTGATTTTTTTTCTTTCAAGGGAATATAGCCTTTCTGCAGAGTAATCGAAGACCTCCATTTTCTTATACATTTATTCCCTTACCTTACACGTGGAAGATAAGTAGAATAAATGAGAATACTGCAGAAAATATATTTTTAACAACCTCAGCACACTAGTTAAGTCTTAGGTTTGTACTAGGGCACATGTCACTGTAAATCATTCAAAATATAAAGAAATAATATTTCAAACTTACTATAATAATGATTTTCTATTTTGTTTCAGCCTATTAAGATATTAAGACTTTGGGTACATTCATTGATTTTCTCATACCAATAGATTATCAATGAATAAACTTTTAGTCTCTACATAAAACTAATGCTATTCATCAGCTTAAAAAACTATATAGATATGTAAATACTGTTTGTAAAGCTCTTTATTTAATTTCCATATATTATATTATAACTAAGTGTTAAAATACCTAATTGTATAAGAAACTTTAAATAAACAATGGAGAAGTTATTCAGTGAGAGCTTATGAATATCCAGAAGGATTAATGGGTTAAAATTATTTTATTCAGAGAACATACTAGCAGTACACAAAATAACCTTATTCTTTGTATGTAGAAATTTAATTGTTACACTGAAAATATGAGCTACCATTTGCTATAGAAATAGGATGTGAAAACATTGATAGAAATTGGAATAAGGAATTAATTTTTTAAAGAAATCTCTAAAACTGATTTTCCAATACTAATTCACATCCTAATATATACTTCCTGCACACACACAAACTCCATGCTACTCTTAGAGCAAAGCCTATTCAAGTCACTCTCCCAAATGAAATAATGTCTTTATCTCTCCCTTGTCTAATATGGCAACAGAATCATTTGCCAGTGTGCCTAACATAAATTTATTTTTTCAATTTCTACTCCTCCCTAAGTGTTTTCTCTGCCTCGTCTATATCTCTCCGTTTCGATTCCCCAGTAGGCCATTCCAATTCAGATCTCCTTAGTGTGGCCCATGCTCTCCTCTCTGCTTCGGAACAGTACAGCTTCTCACTTCCGCCACCCCTTTTCTATTTGTGACGTTCTTAGGCCCGTGTGTTTTCACATTTTACATATTTCCTCAGTCTCATCTATAAGTTCTGCCACGGACTGTAACTGAATTTGCTATTATTGTCTATTTTGCACCAAGTGTTTCTTGCATATGTGCTTTGACTAAGCTCACTGGTTTTGTGAACTGTATGATATACAAACTTTTGTTCTTTATTTTGATTTTCTTAACTGCTTCTTTACGATTTGGCTTTTTCTGACTTTTCAAACAGGTTAGTGTCTCTCCATTTGTTTTTCCATAATGCATTATGAATAACTTGGTTTTCTACTCTGTTTACTAATTTTCTGGGTGTCGGCCTGTCTAGTTTGTTGTCATTTTGGTATTTTATTCTACTTTATGGATATACTACAATTTATTTAACCACAGTGATTTTTGCTGATGGATATTGAATAGATTCCATATTGGGCCTATTAGGATAATATTACAATAAATATTCTAGAACATTTCTTTTGCTTCACATGAACTAGATTTTAAGGGAAGATGACAATTTAGGTATACAAGGAAGTTTAATGGTAAGTTTTATGCCGGGTTTAAGAAAAGATAAAAAGTCAAAAATGAGTGTGCTTAGTTCTAGTAATCATAATTATACTTATCGAAATATGAAAGACTTGCTTAAGGAAAGATTGTGATAAAATCTAGAGTTTAAAATAACAAAGGCCTCAGATGATATTCTAAAATGTTTTGCATTGTTTCCTCAAGCAATGTTGATATATTTGAGACTTTTATGCTGACAATAGTTTTCAATTTAACATTTGAAAACCACAAGTTGAACTAATATAAAGAGCATTTCTTATTTATATTGGTAAACTTGTGCTTAGAATAATGCCCACTGCTCTAGTACATAGTAGATGTTCAATATGGTTTTTAATTACAGTTGTTGAATGATGAAATCCTCTGGCAATAATTGTCTGAAAAATATAAAGATCAAGGAGAAATTAGAAACAGACAACAGCAAGATATTTGTTTCAAAGAATTCTAATATAGTTAATTGTCACACTATGTTTTAGTTACATTAACTTTAAGAATCTATTCCCCCAAAAATAATTACAGAAAAAATATTTACAGTTTTTTGGTGAATGCTAAATATTGGAAACAATATGCCAAATGACAAGAATTGAAGTATAAAGATAGGATATTCAGCAAATAAGCATGAAAATGAGTTGCTGATTTATATTTATGAATATTTAAATATAATATATACATATTATGTTAATACAAATTTTAAAGTATTTTAAAAATACATGTCAGGTAAGTCACTTGGCATGCGTAATACCCTGGTAGTGTTAAAATATATACATATATGTTATATATTTATATGTGTAAATTATATATAAATATATTAATATATTAATATATCTCAAAATTATTGTTGAGAGTAAGTTGAACACCTGATGCCATTTTCCCCTAAATCTTCTAGTATATATTTCTTAACAAGTACATATATTTATCTGACTACAGTACAATTAGCAAAATCAGAAACTTAGCATTGATACATTACAATTATTTATTTTACTCAACACACACAAACACACACAGTATGTTTGCAAACTTTCTTTACAAGTTTATACCAACGTTAAAAAAAGAACACATTTACATATATAAATTTTTGAAAAGAATGAGTGGATACCTTTCGTTTTTAGTATGATTGGTGACTTGCGTTTTCCTATATTTCATATTTTACTTTAAAATATTCCCCCAAACAGCTCAGGAATAAACATAGATGTCAAATTTGGAAATATGCATTGATTGAAGTTTACTTGACCGATACAGTGGATAAAATGCCTCATAGTGTGTGATGTAATGGCCTAAACCAGGGTCAGCAAATACTACACCTGTTGTTCCCAATTTCTCCCACCATGACATCCACTTACACTTATGGCATTTATCTCTGTTCCATGAGTGTCAGCCCTCAGGCCTTGATTAGGTTTCCAAATTTTGTTTAACACTGTCCTTCAGCCATTTGATTCCATTTGACAAAGGAGATGATTTTCTGTCAGAAGGGGAAAACATTAGGCAAAATACTATAGAGGGAATTTGCAAAAACACCATTGATAGTTTTGAAGTGGAATTCCTTCAAATGATTGTAAAATATATACATATAAAAATATGGGTAGCTCCACCAATCTGCATTATACTGAACATCAGTTTAAACTACTATTATTTCTCATTATATTCTTCTTCTGGTCAAAGATATTCTTTATTGCAAATAGAGCTGAAATTTTTTCTGGAAAAAATGTTTATTTTCATTTTAATTTTTGACAAATTTTCATGATTTGTTTTTACATTCTTGAGTTTACTTATAATTATGCTAAAATATTGGTCCATCTCTGGTAGAAGTAATCATACATTTTATGTTCTTTTTTGAGAAAGATTACATAAATAGGATAATTTTAAATGACTATTCATGATGCTATTTAAATAGACACAGTACTATAGTTGCATATTCTTGGCTGCCTGCCAGTTTTATCCTCAATTTGTACATGCAACATGAAAAAGCTTAAGGATTGTCAGCATTGAAACAAGGGTAAGCCAATATATCTCATATACCACGAATCAGGATAAAATCCGACCTACTAAATGAATTACAAATAGTTACATTTACCTTACTTCCAAGACTTTCTCCATTTAAAATATATGTCCATACACTTTGTGCCTAAGGAATTAAAGCAGTCAGTATACATGTTGTTTTTGTGCAGATTAATACATTCCTTAACAATCATTTTGTTCTTTTCCGTTCAAAAAAGTGCCATATACTCTACCTATATACAAGGAAATTAAAATTATCTTTTGGAAGAAATTGAAATGCTTTTGAATATGAATAACAATATCTATTATAGAAATAAATATACAACACAGAGTAAATATAGCTCCTTTTTTTCTTTTTTCTTTTTCTTTTTGTAATGGAATCTTGCTCTGTTGCCCAGGCTAGAATGCAGTGACGTGACTTGGCTCACTCCAACTTTCGCCTCCCGGGTTTAAGAGATTCTCCTGTCTCAGCCTCCAGAGTAGCCAGAATTACAGGCATGTGCCACCATGCCTGGCTAATTTTTGTATTTTTGGTAAAGATGGGGTTTCACCATGTGGGCCAGGTCATCTCAAACTTTTGACCTCAAGTGATTCACCTGCCTTGACTCCCCAAAGCAGGTGTACTTTGGGGAGTACAATAAGAACTGTACTCTCATGCCTGGGAGTACAGGCATGAGCCACTGCACTCAGCAGTTTTTTTCTTTATTGAAAAATTATTTAATCTTGGTACCTCTGTTTACTTTCCAATTAGGAGACAAATTTCTTATTGATACTACATTTAAATAATATTTTATGTTTTTATCCAATGCTGAAAGTTTTCTTCTTTTCTGCTTATTTTTGATAAGAAATTAAATCACAAGATAAATATATGAAACTTGGTTCTATTTCACTGTTGTAGTGAAAACACATTTGTAGAAATCTTGGTCAACAGGAAGATCAAGTACATGAGTAGCCATTTTGTGTTTCTGTATGAGAGTATATTTATTAATATACATCATTACACTAATATGGAGCAATACTCACAATAATGCAAATTCACGGTTAATGACAGAAAAGGAAGGATATAGTGGTACTGGCATTGTGACCAAGGACCAGATATGGTCTGTCAATCTATTTTGAGGACAAGTGGCCATATTTTGAAGATAATTGTGACAACAATTCTACTTGTTTGGAAAATCATTCTCATAATTCTAAACAGCTTTGTGAGTTTAGCCCTCTCCTTGTTGCAATCAAAGATGGAATCAATCACATCACGGTTTATATCACATTTGTGTTCAGGGATTAAAATTGTGCTAAATATATAGTCCAAGTGTCCAGAGTCAGGATTCCCAATTAGGACCAGATTCAAGCTCAGTACCTGGCAAGATACTGCAGAAGTAATTACATAATCTCTGTATTGAGAAGTACATAAAAGAGAACATCTTCTGAGAAACAGACTTCTAAAATAATTTTATAGTTCATAAAGAAATTCAAATTTATGAATAAATTTAAATAGCACTAACAAAATGTACAGTAGAGAGCTAAGGGAATAAGCCACATTATCTCTGTATAAAATTGCAATAAAATAAATGAAAAAAGATTGAATTGGCCAATAAATACTATTAGGACAGTTTGCATTTCAAATGTAATAAAAACATTAATTTGAGATCACAGAATTATACCCTACACAAAACAGACATCAAGGTGGTTCATTGGCCTAGTTGTAAAAATATAAAACTACCAGGGAACAGAAAGGGGACTATTTCTATGATATTGTACTAAAAAAAGGCTTTCTTGGTTGATCACAGTGGCTCACACCTATAATCTCAGCACTTTAGGAGGCTGAGGTAGGTGAATCACCTGAGGTCAGGAGTTTGAGACCAGCCTGGCCAACATGGTGAAACCCTGTCTCTACTAAAAATACAAAAATTAGCTGATGTGGTGGCAGGTGCCTGTAGTCTCAGCTATTTGGGAGACTGAGACAGGAAAATGCCTTGAACCTGGGAGGCGGAGTCTGCAGTGAGCTGAGATTGTGCCCACTGCACTCCAGCCTGGGCGATCGAGCAAGACTCCATCTCAAAAAAAAAGAAAGACTTTCAAAGTCTTTCTTAAATAAGAAAGAAATGACAGAAAGATCAATAAATTTGATGATATTAAATATCAATTTGAAAAGAACTATTTTACAATAAACACACACATGTGCACATGTGCTCATATGCCTGTAAACGCCAAAGAGGCAAGGAAATATGACCTGCTAAACAAAAAATGAAAAGAGAACTATGACATACCTAAAGATGATCAAGTTAGAAGACCAGGCAGGTAAAGACACTAAAGTAACTGTAATTAATATATTAAAGAAAATTGAAGAAACATTAAAAACCATAAGGGATGGAAAATTTCAACATTAAAAACTTAAAAGCTCTTAAAATTATAGAATTCAAAATTATAGCTAATGAAATGAATAATATAAAGGAAGGATTATCCTTTATATTATTAGACACTGGAAATTAGACACTGGCTATAACATAAACGTTTCAATGTAAAATATCTAGGTATTACAGAGTTAAATCAATTGAAAAATAAAAAGAATAAAGAGATGTGCTATACATGCTCAGAGGGACTAACATACATATGGTAAGAAACAAAGAGAGGAAGAAAATGTAGAGGAAGAATGACAGAAGCAATATATAAAAAGATAAAGTGTGAGAATTATCTGTAACTAATAGAAGATACCAATCTACATGATCAGGATGCTTCATAAAATCCCAAAAGAAAAAACACAGGGAAGAACTCACATGGGAACATTGCAGCAAACCTGCAGACAAACAATGACAAAATGGAAGAAAATCTTCAAAACAGCCAGATATTTGTGAAACTGGTAAACAAAAGCCTAAAAAGTAAAAGCCATGAGCATGACAGCTAACTTTTCAAAAGAAATTATGAAATTCAGGACATTATAGAATGGCATTTGTGATATGTAAGAAGGAAATAATGGCTAATGTAGAATTCTATACTTTCCAAATTTGAGTTAGAAAACAAAGATTTCAAATAAACAATACCAAGGGAATTTATTATTAGTAAGGAGAAAAACCTATAGGGAAACCAGGCAGAAGTAACATAAGTAAGATCTACAACACAAAAATAGAAGAGAAAATGAAGAATATTGGGAGCAGTAAGCATTTGGATAAATGTAAGAATTGTTTGACTATACAAAATAATTTAATGTTTTATAGAGTTTAAAATATATGTGGAACTAAAATAAGTAAAATTTAAATGTCAGAGAGGAAAATAAATAGCGTTTATATATTCCAATGTTCTAGTATTTTAGAAATTTAAGAAAATTGATAAAAAGTAAAAATTTGTGTTAGGCCATGATAAATCAAGGAAGCTCCATCAGAAGAATAGTGTGAATTGTAACTAACAAGTGATTAAAAAAGAAAATGTAATAAAAAAATAGATTAGTCCCAAAGAAGGTGTAAAAGAAGTAAAAGAGAAAATAGAGGAAATAGCCAAATAGAATATTGATAGTAAAAATAAAATTATCAAGTCTAAAAAGGTTGAAACTTTAAATAACATTGAATTTGAATAACAATATAAGTAGCATTTTTGAAATTCACAAACAGAAAAACAAAATATAAACTTTTATCTCTCTTAAGAAATTCCCAATTCTTTTTACAGTTAAATTTTCAGACACAAATGACATCAACAGTGATTATTTCCCACCAAATATTAAAAAAGGAAGCTACACTAAACTTCAATAAACTCTTCTCCAGAATAGGAAAGAAAGAAATTTTATATAGGCTAATTCTAATCTGAATTCCAAAAGTTGACATGGAAATTATAAAACAAATATATATATAAATTAATTTTTTTCATGAATTTAGTAAATAAATCCTAATATACGTATTAGCAACTAGTTGCCAAAATACATTTATAAATGTGATATTGTAAGAACTAACATCATAAACAGTAAGAACATTAAAGATACATAGCAGATGGACAATGAGTTGGTGGGTGCAGCAAATCACCATGGGACATGTATACCTATGCACCAGGCCTCCACATTCTGGACATGTATCCCAGAACTTAAAGCAAAATAATAATAATAATAATAAAGACACATAGTGGAATAATTAAATTTAAAATAATTTGAATTGGATTTTTCAGGTTTAGAGTGGAAAGTAAATAAAAATAGATTCAAATACACATAATAAAACTTTTGGTAAATAAAATTTTATCGATATAACATAAAACATTTAGAAGTAAGCCCATTAAAATAAAATAATACAAAAAAGAAGATGAGAAAACAAGAATATCTTGAAAGATAGGAATAGATTTTGCAACAATTTCAAATATATCAGTAAATTTGATAAGCTCAGATAACATATATATCAGTAAAACCACATTGCTATAGCTATATGCAGTTATAAATATTAATACTGATGAATCTTAAATATGTATAGTTGAATAAAAAGATAGTATCTAGAAAATAAATGCATTTTATATGATTTCTATAATTTTAGATAAAAACAAGAAACCTTTTAGAGATATTAACATAATTTAAAATGTAAAAGATATTCAAAATTCAAGGTACTGCTTCCTTTGATGGAAGAAAGACGTATACGAGAGGCTTAAAGTGGGTTGAGATATTCTATTTTATATACTTACTCTTTTTGAGATGGAGTTTCACTTTCGTTACCCAGGTTGGAGTGCAATGGAGCTATCTCGCCCACAGCAACCGCCACTTCCTCGGTTCAAGCTATTCCCCTGCCTCAGTCTCCCGAGTAGCGGAACTACAGGCGTGCGCCACCATGCCCAGCTAATTTTTGTATTTTTAGTAGAGAAGGAGTTCTGTTATGTTGGCAAGGCTGGTTTCCAACTCCCGACCTCAGGCAATCAGCCCACTTTGGCCTCCCAAAGTGAGGTGATTACAGGAGTGAGTCATCTAGCCTGGCCTAGATATTCAATTTTATTTCATTTTTTATTTTTATTTATTTTAGAGATAAGGTCTTGATCTGTCATCCAGACTGGAGTGCAGTAGCATGATTGCAGCTCTCTGCAGCCTTGAAGTCCTGGGCTCAAGGGAATTTCAGGGAAGAATTTTTTTTTTTTTAATTCTCCAAAGATTGTGTGTATTATTAAAATTTGAGAAACACTGACTTGTATAATTTTCTCTTGGTAGCTCTGAAGGAAATAATTGGCAAATACTTGATGATATCCTTATATCACTCTGACAGTTTAGCCTGGATAGAGCAGTCCTGAACCCTCTGGATGTGTACGTCTTTTTTTGTGGGAGAAGGGTGTAACAGTCTCTCCCTTTCGCCAGGGTTGGAGTGCAGTAGCGGGATCTCAGCTCACTGCAACCTCACCTCCCGAGCCTCGATCAATCCTCTTACCTCATCCCCACACGTAGCTGGGACTACAGGCATGCATAGCCATGCTCGGCTAATTTTTTTATTTTTTGTAGAGATGGAGTTTCGCCATGTTGCCCAGGCTGGTCTTGAATTCCTGGGCTCAAGAGATCTTCTTACGTGGGTCTCCCAAAGTACTGGAATTACAGGTGTGAGCCACTGTGCCCAGCCAAAATGTTTTATATTATATGATAGATGTGGGAAATCTGGATGTTTATCGAACAAATTTTTTATTTCTTTGTATAGCTTTAATACTACCAAATTAATTTTAAAAGCTAGAGAAGATTCTCATAAAAAATTCCATGAAATATTAATATATATAACACAAAAATGTAATAAATACAAATAAATAACAGATAACTCATTAAATTTTGGTAGCTAATATGGACAGGCAATTCAGAAACTTATGAAAATTTGCCCAACCTCACTAGTAGTTTTGAAAAGTAGATCAAAAACAAAGACATATTTTAATAATCAGGTTATATAACTCTAAGGTATAATACCAAGTAACAATAAGTATGCAATTAAAAATATTCTTCCCAACATTTAGAAAAAAAGATAATATAGTTAATTTTAAAATCAAGTTGCTTTTACTTAGAAAAAGATATTTCATTTTTAACTTATGAGTCAATAATTCCAGTTCATTTATGTTAGAAATATTTCTTATACCAATACAAAGAATATTATACAAATTTTTGGTAAAATACACTGAAAACCATTTGTACATATTTTTAGTATTAAAGTCACCAGATAGAATATTATATATAGTTAAACGGAAATAATTAGCACTTTATATAGACCATAAATTTTCAGTAACAACATACTTACTGAAAGACAGACATCAATATACACACAATATAACAATTTATATAATTTTTACATGTAAAAATTATACATTTTATATAATTATTAGCTAACATTTACTGTATGATCACTTTTCCAATACTTTACATACATTAACTCATTGACTTCTCACAATTCTAAATTTTAGACAATTTTACTTTCCCTATTTTATGGAAAAAAATACTGAAACATAGAAGATAAATAATTGAGCCTAAGTCAGCACACATTAAGTGGCAGAATCAATATTTGAACCCAAACGGTCTGGTTCTGGAATCTATGTTCTTAATCATTCTTCAATTTTGTGTGTGTGCATGTATGTATGTTTGTGGGTGCGAGGTGTCTGTTTAAAATAATAAAGAATAAAGAAGCTTTCCATAGAATCTGTTAATAACTGTGTCACATTGGAGGGAAAAGTAATAGGACTAGAGAAGTCAATAAAAATAGTTCACTAGCTTCATATGTCATTTTTATTTTTTTTAAATATGTGTGTCTAATAATTCCTTTGTTTTCTTGAAGTATCAAAATATAATTGCTAAGAGTAATATGGGGCTTGGCAGAGGGGATTTCAACCAGAACAGAGCTTAGAAATCAATCACATTGTAATCCTAAAAGCCCTCAAATATTATTTCACGTGGCCCTTCCAGCTTCTCAGGCAAGTAATCAGAAAAAGCATTATTTTACTTACTTGCACTTGGTAGTGTTCAGTGAATTCCTCACACTCATAAAATACTTGTAAAAGTCAGTCCAGATAAATGACACACGTTTATAGACAACAGTGCGTACAAAATAGGATAGGTGCTGTTTAGCAGAGGAATAGGTGGGCATAAATCTTTGTTCTTGTATGTGCTTCTCTTCTCTTTTTTTTTTTTTTTTAATTATTATTAGGACTCTTTGTATACTAGTGAAGGCCCTTCAAACAAACAGAACCTATAGTATACATGTATGTATATACATATTTATACATACACTTATGCAACACATAATGACACTTTGGTTACCAATGAACTGCATATATGAGAGTCATCTCATAAGATTATAATACTCTATTTTTGCTGTATCTTCATGTTTCAGTATGTTTACTTGCACAGATACTTATCATTGTGTTACAATTGCCTACCATATCCAGTAGAGTAACTTGCTACAGGTTTAGAGCCTTGGATTAATAGGCTATACCATTATAGCCTAGGTGTGTATTAGGCTATACCACCAAGATTTGTGTAAGCAGTACACTAGGAAGTTCACTTAATGACAAAGTCACCTAACAATAAATTTCTCAGATCATATACCCATGTTTAGGTAACACATGACTAAGCATCACATACGTGTAGTCAGACATACACAAATATAAAAGGAGATTTACTATGGTTAATTGGATTATGTGATAATTATGGAGGCTGGGAATTCCCCAAATCTGCCATCTCTAGCCAGGAAGCCCAGAAAGCGAGTGGTATTATTCAGTGAGATCAAAGACCTAAGAACCAGGGTAGCTGAAGTAACAACGAGTCCTAGGGCAGGAGAAGAGGAGATGAGACATCCAGCTTCAGTTGTTATTCTGAACTTGCTTATTCATGTTCAATTAGATGATGCCCAACCGTATTGGGAAAGGCAATTTGCTTTACTGAGTCACCCATTCAAATGCTAATATCATCCAGAAACACCCTCATGGACACATCCCAAAAGTTGTGATTGATATCAGCACCCTGTGATATATGATAATATTAGCCCATCCAAGTTGGCACATAAAATTAAACATCGCAGGGCTGTGCCTTGTCAACTTGGCACGCAGAAGCACCCTCTTAAACAATATTTAAATTTCAAATAAAGACAATAACAAGGTCACAATTCCACATAACATGATACGACTATCTTGCCTACAAATGAGAATGCACTAACCACTTCCCAGAATTGGAGAGAAACTCTTGAGTGATGTTTAATTTTTTAAATACTTACAAGTTGTAATATGAGATTAATGACACTTAAGTGCTATGATAAAAAGTCAACACAACTTACTTTACACAGTAAGAGAATATGAGAGGAAAGAAAACTAAGATATCCATACATATATATAATTTATAAGCATATATAATTTATAAGTATATATACCATCTGTATTTAAACATATAAACTTATAACAAAATAAGGAGGAATACCCATGACAATTACAGCTGTTATTTCTGTAACTGGTTGTGTGGCTGCAGCTAGTGTTAATAGGGACCTTCTTCCACTACCCGTCCTGTATTCCTTTTACTTTCAGAAAGCATCTCAGCTGGTTGTGGTTATTTAGCTGGTGGACTAACACAGACCTTCATAACTGAAGGCTCTCGGTCCGAAGTACTCCTTCTTTGATTGAGTTATTGTAGTTTTCCATTGACCTTAATCACAGGTTTTGAGAATACTATGAGACACTTTAAAGAATCGCCTATATTCTGGAAAAGCTATTCTTCCCTCCACCGTGGAGTAACACTTCATTTCCTTAAATCTTTTTGTCAATAATTTCCAATCATGTTTCTGTCTTGTCCCTAACCACCCAGCCGAACCATTTGTCTGCAGCCCATGAATTGCTACATAATCACACATCTGGCCATTTTTTCCTTCCAAGTAAAGTGAAAAATTAGGTGTTCTGTCCAATGGGAGGATTTGCCTTCTCTACTGTCCTCTTGGGATGTACCAGAGAGGGGCTGTCACACGGCAGCAGTTCACTTGGTGGTGACTGCATTTATGCACCACCATCTGTAATCCAGGTCCACGTCTTCTCTCCCTCTGTCATCTCACCATAGAGACTGCCCCAGGAGAACACAGGTGCAGGCCGAAAGAGAAAAGGCGGACCGCAGGCATTTGGACTACTTCTTTATGTAATTTATTTGTCCCTTCAGAGCCTGCTCCAGCCTGATCATGTACAGCGTATACCAATTCCATTTTATGATGGAGTGTGCTACGCCTGTTCAACTTCATGGCTTAGTGAGTCAGATAATACCAAGTCCACGGTGGGTAGCTAATATTACATGCTAACTGGTGGTTCATGGTTTAAGGTTCAGTCTCTGCTAAGGCCTGGTAGTAGGCCAAGATCTGTTTTCCAAAAGGAGAGTGATTACCTGTGGAGGATGGCAGGGCCTTGCTCTAAAAATCCTAAAGATCTGTGCTGCAATTCACTTTTGGGGGTGTAACAAAGTCCATTGTAAACAGCATTTTTTTAATATATTTATATTTTATATTCTTTTGAGACAGGGTCTCACTCTGTCACCCAGGCTGGAGTACAGTGGCATAATTTTGGCTCACTGCGACCTCTACCTTCTGGGCTCAAGTGATCCTCCCACCTTAGCTTCCCCAGGAGCTGAGACTACAGGCTCATGCCACCATGCCCCTTAACTTTTTTGTGTGTTATTGTAGAGACAGGTTTTCACCTTGTTGCCCAGTCTGGCCTCAAACTCCTGGGCTCAAGCAATCCACCTGCCTCAGCCTCCCAAGGTGCTGGGATTATAGGTGTGAGCCACCATACCCAGCATAAACAGCATTTCTATTTGCCACTGATACCTTAACTGTCATTGGATTTACTAGATCATATGAACCAAGTGACAGGGCAGCTCACTTAGCAGCTTGGAACCATTGCAGAGCCTTTCCTTGTTCTGGGCCCTATTCAAAACAAGTAGCTTCTCAAGTCACTCAGTAAATGAGTTAGATTAACACACTGAAATATGTGCTACCTCCCAAATCCAAAATGTTCAATAGGCATTGCACATCTCTCTTGATTATAGAGAAGGGTTAGATAACTTGTCCTTCGCCTAAGAAGATATATTCAACGGCCGGCCTCAATGGCTCATGCCTGTAATCCTAGCCCTTCTGGAGGCCGAGGCAGACAGATCACTTGAGGTCAGAAGTTCAAGACCAGACTGACCAACATGGAGAAACCCCGTCTCTACTAAAAATACAAAAAAATTAGCCAGGTGTGGTGGCTCAGGCCTATAATCACAGCTACTGGGGAGGCTGAGGCAGGAGAAATGCTTGAACCCAGGAGGCGGAGGTTGCAATGAGCCGAGATTGCGCCATTGCACTCCAGCCTGGGCAACAAACTCCATCTCAAAAAAAAAAAAAAAAAGATATATTTAACATGCCTCACACTACTAGACTCCTAAAAATTTCGCTGAGATAGAAAGCACCTGAATTTTCCCTGAATTTATTATTCACTTTCTGATATGCAAATATGTTACCTATCATTCTAAAGTGGTGACTACTTCTTGCTCACTAGGTCCAATCAGCATAATTACATCAATGTTAATGGACTCCTGTGACATCTTGTGGAAGAGAAAGGTGTTTAAGATGTATGCTAATTAAATCACAGCATAGAGCTGGAGAGTTGATATACCCTTGAGGTAGGAAAGTGAAAGTGTATTGCTGGCCTTGCCAGCTGAGAGCAAACTGTTTCTGGAAATTTTCACTAACAGGTGTTGAGAGGAAAAAAAATTTGTCAGATCAAAAGCTGTATACCAGGAACCTGAGGGCATATTAATTTGTTGAAGCGATGAAACCACATCTGGAGAGAGCTGCAGTTAGAGTCACAATCGTGCTAAGTTTACAATAATCCACTGTGATGCTACAAAATTCTGTCTTGCACACAGGTCAAAGAGTAGAGTTAAATGAGGATGTGGTGGGAATCACCCTCCTGCATCTTTCAAGTCCTTAAGGGTGGCAACTCATCTCTGCAGTCCCTCCAGGAATATGACATTGCTTTTGGTTTAGTATTTTTCTAGGCAGAGGCAGGTTGAGCACCTTCCACACGGCCTTTTCCAGCATAATTATCCTCTTTACACAGGTCAGGGAACAAATATGGAGGTTCTTCCATTTGCTGAAAATATCTACTCATTTGTGCTTTCAGGAGTTGGAGAACTAATCACAGGGTAGATTTGGGGGCCTACTAGGTCCACTGGAAGTTAAACCTGAGCTAAAACTCCATGGAACACCTGGCCTACATGAGCCCCTACTCTGACCAGTAGGCTGCAATGACATATAGAGATTCTTTTCATTTTTTTTCTTCTTCTTTTTTTTTTTTTTTTTTTTTTTTGAGACAGAGTCTTGCTTTGTTGCCAGGAGCCAGGCTGGAGCGCGGTGGCACGATCTCGGCCCACTGCAACCTCCACCTCCCGAGTTCAAGCAATTCTCCTGCCTCATCCTCCTGAGATTCTTAAAATTAATATCAGTTAAAGCATGATTATTATATTTTTCCCCAGTGTACCATTATCCTGGCAAAGGATAATAGCATAAATTTTTGGTAGCATACTTGAATCTTTTCTCAGAAATATCCGGTCTCCTCTTTATTAAAAGGTGACTTAGTCTGTAAACTGGCTCAAACCTGGGAACTGATTGAGGGACTGTGACTCTGTTTTTATAATCCAGGTTACATTTTTATTCATTTGACCTAAAAGTTTTCTGCTTATCTAAATCATGAAAAAAGTTAGTAGGCTTCCATTATGGTTTGAAAGTGTATGTTTACCTTCCAAAATTTATATCGAAACTTAATCCTCATGGTGATGGTATCATGAGGTGTGGCCTTTTGGGAAATGATAAAATTATGAGAGTTTCATCCTCATGAATGGATTAGCGCTTATAAAAGGGCTAGTAGGTACTAACTTAGGCCATTTTTGCGCTGCTGCTCTTCTGTCATATGAGAATACAGCATTCATTCGCTTCTGCCCTTTCTGTCTTTTCTGCCGTATGCGGGCACCTATACATTGCCATCTATGAGAAATGGGCCTTCACTACATACTGAAACTGGCAGTGCCTTGATCTTGGACTTCCCAGCCTTCAGAACGGAGAGAAATAAATTTATGCTTTTTATACATTAGCCAGTCTATGGTATTTTTATAGTAGCAAAAACAGACTAATACATCTTTCTGTGTATTCACTTCTAGGAACATCATGATTAATTACCAGTTTCATAGGTTTACAGAAGCTTGACTGCTCCGATTGATGTTGAATTTTCTTGAGGGTAAAAGTACAATTTGATTAATTTTTCCACTCTTCAATTATTCTTACTACATGTTGAATATAGTAAAAGTCTAAAATATATTTTGAAATTAAATTCATGAATATAATTGTACCTTGAAGTAATAGATTTTTTTCAGAAGCTTAGCTTTTATGTGTAAGTGTAAAACTTCTTGACTTATGCTATACTCTTGACTTATTTGTGTCTTGATTAATCATCATTACCCTTTAATGACACATATAATCAGCAAAAGTAAATTGTAAAATAGTGCATATTTATTCCATGACTTTTTTCAGTAAATTTTAAAATAAATCTGTTCAAATTACATACAAATACGTTCAGATGCATACAATTAAAAGTAAAGCCAATGCTTTTAATGAGGATACAATAAATAAATGTACATTTTCTATGTGGATTACTTTTGGCTGAAAGTATATTAATAATTATCATCATCATCATCAAAGTACCATTATAAATCTTCTGCTTTATAACAAGCACCCTTCTAAGCCTTTATAAACATTGTAATTAATGTTAGGTCATAGGGACCTCTCTGGCCTACCATCTTGAGGCTATCATTCACACTGAGAAGAAATTGATGTGAGCTTCTAAATTTTAGAACAGAATTATCTACTCTGTCACCTGAACATCTGGTATGTAAAACATGTGGATCACTCTAAACAAACAGCCCAAATATTTATATTTCAGAAACGCATTGAAGGATTTAACTATGAATTATTTACAATTAAGACTTTTATAAACCTCACATAAGACATTGAAACAATCTATAATTATTTACCTGGCTATTTATTCTTAATATTTTTAAATATGCATACCTAAAATTTTAACACTTCTTACAGATTCAGCTACATCCCAGATCCTGAAACAAATCCCTTTCCTAATCCTAGGAGATTTAATTTGTTCTACTTCAGATGACTGACATTTTAGCATTCTGAACTTGTGTTCTAATTTCTGTTACTATATTAAGTTTTGTAAGTACAACAACCAAAATCATCCTAATTCTCTGTAGAATTATCTTGACTGAATTGAATTAATCTTACATTTTCAATATCTGCAAGTTTCCAGTATAAAGAGAATGTCTAATTGTTTTGTAAAACATAATAAAACAAAATAAAATAAAATAATCTGCATCTTATGTCCCTTATTCTCTTGATAGAAGTATGCCCCTGTGGGGAGGTGGGGAGAGAGAGCATGGGGAGAAATGCCAGATATAGGTGATGGGGAGGAGGGCAGCAAATCACACTGCCATGTGTATACCTATGCAACAATCTTGAAATGCAAAACCTGAAATGCAATGAAAAAAGAAAAGAAAATAAAAAAGAATTACAAGGCCAGGCACGATGGCTCATGCCCATAATCCCAGCACTTTGAAAGGCCAAGGCAAGCAGATCACTGGAGGTCAGGAGTTCAAGTCCAGCCTGGCCAACATGGTGAAACCCTGTCTCTACTAAATATACAAAAATTAGCTGGACCTCGTCACAGGCATCTGTAATCCCACCTACTCCGGAGGCTGATTCAAGAGAATCTCTGGAACCTGGGAGGCGGAGATTGCAGTGAGCCAAGATCACACCATTGCACTCCAGCTTGGACAACAGAGTGAGACTCTGTCTCAAAAAACAAAAAAACAAACAAACAAACAAAAAAATACATAGTACATTTTGCTAGTATTCAAAGCTAGAATTCTGTTAATGTTATATCTAGCTGAATCCTGTGTTCCATTTTATTGGATAATATAAGCTACAGATAATATTTATGTCTTCCCATAGCAAAGCATTTATGGCTCCTCATTTATTCATTGATGCTAGAAAACAGTAGTTAATTTCCTATTATGTGCCAGGAACTGTGCTAGTCACTGGGGATAAAATAGTCAGAAAATATACAATTCTTTTGTGAATACTATGGTATAGCAAGTACATAAAAATAAATGTTAGATGAACAAAAGTTCACAAAGCTGTAATCTCATGAAGGCTAAGTATTCATTTTTGTCTTGGCAGGTAAGAAACAGCTCTTAAGTAAATAATAGCAAGCAGGTATTTAAAGAATGAAAAGTAGTTAAGTAGAAAAATAATTGAGAGTGTGGGAAAACAATAGAAAACTCTCCTAAGCAAAATAAAGTATATAAAAAAAAGGACCATTTAAAATTTTTGGAAAAAAAATTATAAAATATTATTTTCTTTGAATCTGTGGTATACAAAATTTGAAAGCAGACAAAGTTATAACGTAGGTCAATAGTGAAAGATGGTGGAGGGTGTGAGGAATATTTGAACTTGTGGTGAGTTAAAAAAATATAAAATTGATTTTAGTGACATTTGGGAGATAAGACTTAGTGAAAAATGGCATATGATATGTGAAGATAAATGTGATTTCTCACTATCTATCATGCTTATAAAGATGGATGGTGGTGTCAGTCACTGAGACACAAACCACCAGAGGAGACATAATGTTTTGTGGTTGTGAAGGTAAGCAGATGAGATCCCAAATTTGGAATATGTTCAGTTTCAGGTTAATTTGGACTTTATTTAACATATATTTAAGATTTCATCACGTGTCAGAAAAACTTTTAGCTCCTCTAGGTTTTAGTAGACAGTTGGGATATGAGTCTGAAAGTCCATGAAGAAGTTTAAAAACAAATTTGAAAACCACCAGTATATAAATGATATATAGACGGTAATGGAAACTGTTAACATGGAAGAGGTGAAATTGAAAAGGAAAAATACAGCACTAAATATTGAGAGGCATTGTTGAGAAAGATAGAGATGGTAATCGAGAAAAGGAGATGAAGAAGCTTGGGCCAGAAATAACAGAATAAGGTAAACAGAGCTTAGGCAGCAAAATTCAAGAAACTGTTTCAAAGAAACAGTGGCTGGGAGGGGCGGCTCATACCTGTAATGGGACTTTTGGAGACCAAGGCAGGCAGATTGCTTGAGCCCAGGAATTTGACACCAGCCCTGGCAACATGATGAAACTTCATCTCTACTAAAAATAGAAAAATTATCCCTGTGTGGTGGTACTTGTTTATAGTCTCAGCTACTCGGGAGCTTGAGGTGAGTTGGGAAGATCACCTGAGCCCAGGAGGTCAAGGCCGCAGTGAGTTATGATCGCACCACTGCACTCCAACCTAGGTGACAGAGTGAAATCTTATCTCAAAAAAACACAAAAAGGAAAAAAGAAATGGGGTAGCAATGCAGAGGATTATTGAGAAACCCAAAAACATGCTTCCAAATCAACCTCCAGAAGGTTTTGAGTGTAAGAGCAGGTGTTGATTTGATGGAGAAAAAGACAGCTTAAATTTGGCTGAGAATAATCATCAGTGGATAGTGACTGTAGGACTAAAGGTAAAACAATGCTCAAGGAAAGGGGTGTGCTTCAGTGAAAGCATGAAACATTAAAAGCAAGTCATAGTTCTCAGGGAGTACAACCTCTGAGGGCAGAATGGAAAGTATTCTAACGTTTAGGTGAGGGGCAATAAAGCTGCAGAATTGAGATTGAATTTGTAATAGGTGATAGATTGCAAGAATAAGATATGAAAAGGGTAAGGTATCTTGAAGAGGAAAAGCAGGATATTAAATGATTTCACTTTGTGCATACTTTTTTATATTTTTGCAGAATACATAAAATTTAAATAGAGATTGGCATTCCCTTACATGCCATGGCTCAAATCCTGTAAGAGTAATAGACTGACATCCCCTACCCTAACTTTTGAAATTTACAAAATATCTGCTATGGTGACCAGGATTTGGGGTGTGTGTGTGTGTGTGTGTGTGTGTGTGAGAGAGAGAGAGAGAGAGAGAGAGAGAGAGAGGGAGAGAGTGTGTGTGTTTTCTTTTTGTTTCCTTTTTCCTTAAGCTAAAAGATGTAAGGGTAATTTATCAACATGGTAGAAATCTTCACCTTCTGCTGCTTAGAAGCATACTTCCTCCTCCATTAATTCAAAAATTGACTATTACTTGAATACATCAGAGTCTATGCTAGGGTATTGTAAATTGGAGCCAATTGAAACACAGGTGGATTAATTTGTGCATATGCAGATAATTTTTTGTTACTGGAGGCTACTCATGACTATATTTTCAAACATATCAGCTTGAAACATTTGGTATTTGCATAAATACCGTTCACCATAAAAGCATTAACATTGTGTTAGAAGGTGAAATAAGTGTAGTAAGTGCACTTATTTTAACATTATCATCCTTCAACTTGTGATAATTTCAAAAGACGTGAAACAGTATCTTATGCATCAGAAAAAGCTGTACAACGTCGTAATTTTAATTTATCTGTGTTTCTACATTAATTATGCATAGGTTTTAAAAATAGAGATTAAAATATGAAAGAGATCAAGCTATTTACAATCTAATTAGCTCAAAATTGGATGAGTAATACAAATGCATAATTAATCTGGTTCGACTATGACAAACTTGAAAGGAAGATTATGGAATTAGTAATGGAAAAGAGCATCATTAAAAAAGCAAAACTTTATAATCAAGCCCAAAGTAAAAGAAATTTCCTCAGACACTTTTAGAATAGTTTTCTATACCCTATTTTATGAAAAAAATTATACCATAAATTAAAAAATAAATATAGGGTGAACCATAAAAATGTTTTACTTCTGAAAGAAATCCTATAAAAAAGCAAAGCAAAACAAAACACAAAACCAAACCAAAGATCAAATCTTATAAAATACTTGTGAAATGTGAAATTTAAAAATTATAACAAAATTACTTTTCTATTTTTACTTTTATTTTTCAATAAATTTAAACATAAAAATTGTAAGACTAATACAAAGAATATTCATTAACCCTTTACTCATTATCTTAGGAGCGCATTAGTTATTAAAGAGAGGGGAAGTTCCTGATAAGAGGATACCTTTAGCCTATATTCTCTACACTCTTGTATATACTTTCTTTCACCTCCATCTTCTGTCATAACATGATGCAGCACAAATGTCTTCATTGATGCCAGCACCACACTCTTAGACTTCTCAGCCTCCAGAACCATGAGCCACACAAACTTCTACTTTTTATAAATTATTCGATCTGTTGTCTGTTATAGCAGCAGAAAATGGACTAAAGCACATTGTATCTAACCACATACCTACCTGTCTGTCTATTATTTGTTATAGATGTGGACACGTAGATTTCCATCTTATTTCAAAGTTTATAATTCATCAACTTTCATTGGTTATATTATTCTGGATTTGGCCTCCAGATGCCTAATTAATGTGGTACCTTTGTCCTTGTGACATGCACCTGTTATTGTTTTTTATTGTTGCTGTTTGTTTGTTTTTTAGTGTTTCCTTACTTCAAGCATAGCAACGTGTTCCAATATTATCTGGTATTTCTCTGAACCAGCCCTGGAATTTAACTTAAGGAGCTAAAATGTTTTTACTGGGGAAGCATACTAGAAACCATGATCTATGTGTTGTTAAGTCTACTCATTGCTTTTGACATTTTGCTTTTAGGTCTATCCAGTGTACAAACCTAGAAAATATATTTGTATTCACACTTATAAACATATTCACAATAAACACAAACATACATATGCTTATTTACTTGCACATTAATATACATACACATTTTTAAAATTATTAGTTCATTGAAACATCTCCAATTTCAATGTGGCCAACAATTTTTTTCCTTTTTCCCCTTTAATATTTGGAACTCTTTCTTCTTCTCTTGTTCTCAATACATCACAATATTTATCAACTTTCTAACCAAACAAACATTGTTTTCAGCAGATACTTGAGTTAGGTATTTTCACTTGGGTGTCTTATTCATTTGAACTATACTTGGGTTCATATGTTACTGCTTATTTTGATTTTTAGTTTTATCTTGTTCCCATGTTATTGTAATTGAAAAATATAAATGGTGTGTGGATTCTTCCAAAAGTCAATATTATGCAAAAGACTGTTTTGAAAAATATTTCACTCTTAATTATTTTCCCAACTTTGTTCCTTGTAGGTAACTGATATAATTATCATCTGCCTTATTCTTTCTGTTTTTTTTTCATAAAGACAAAAAAAAATGAAGTTTGTTCTATATTTTACTTTGCAACTTGCTTTATCACATAAAAATATCTCCTGGAAATCATTCTATTTTAGCACAGATGTATTCCACGATCTTCTTTTAACAACTGAATAATACTCAAATATACTTATGTAACATCTTTTATTCATCTACCTTTTATGCCTGGACATGTAGGTCAATGATGGAATCAATAGACATGTAAGTGTGTGTTTTCATATTATTGGGGCTGTATATTCAGAATAAACTCCTAGAAGTGGAATTGTTGAATTGAAAGATAAATGTATATGTATTGTCAAATTCTGGTCCATACTTCTATAAGTGACATTACCAACAAAACATGACACTATTTCTCCACAGCTTCACCAAAAGAATGTATTGTATAAACCCATTGAGCAAAGTTGCAGGATATAAAATCAACATTAAAAAATCAATTGTGTATCTATATACTAACAATGACAATCTAAAAAAAACCTAAGAAAACAATCTTATTTACAATATTATGAAAAAGCATAAAATATTTAAGAATAACTGTAACCAAGGAGGTGAAAGATTTGTACATGGAAAATTACCAAAGAATATTAAAAGAAATTGAAGAAGATACAAATAAGTAGAAATAGACATCCCATCTTCATCAAATAAAAGAATTTAAATTGTTAAGGTGTAACAATTAAGATATCCACATTACCTAAAGTGATCTACAGATGTCTATTAAATCAACAGTTTACCAGCAATTTTTCACAAACATAAAAATTTATATAGAATCCCAAGGGACCTTGAATAGCCAAAACAATTTTGAAAAAGAGTTTGGATGAGTCACTCTTCCTAATTTCAAAATATATTGCAAGAATACAGTAATCAATACAATAAATTAATACATTTCAAGTTATATTACAAGATTTGGCCTAAAGAAAGACAAATTAAACAATTGAATAAAATACAAAGCTGAGAAATAAACCTCTTGTTTATGGTAAAATGGCTTCAAAAAATTGCCACTCAATGGGGAAATGACAATCCCTTCAAAATGGTGCTGGAAAAAATGGATATTCACATACAACAAAATAAAGTTTGACCTTTATCTTACAGATATACAGCATATACATCTTACTGATATTATAGCATATACAAAAATTAATTCAAAATGACTTAAAAACCTAAATATAAGGCTTAAACAACAACAACAAAAACAAACAAACAAAAAACGAGATGAAGCCATAGGGAAAAGCTTTGCAACATTTGGGTTGGCAATGATAAAACACCGAAAGCATAGACAACAGAGGAAAAACATAGACACGTGAAACTTCATGAAAATTACGAACTTTTGTTCATCAACCTAGAGAGCGTGTATATATATGGCCAACAAATATATGTAAAGATGTTAATTATTATTAATTATTAGAGAAATTCAAATAAAAACCATGAAATCCAAACCTCACGCCCATCAGGTTGGCTGGTATTTAATGAAAGCCACAACCAACACCCACTGCCCCCTGCCACTGACCTCAAAACTAAGAAAACACATAATAAGCATTGGTGAGGATGTAGAGAAATTGGAAAACTTGTGCATTGTTGGCAAGAATGTAAAATGGGGCAGTCTGTATGAAAAACAGTCTATTGACAGATGAATAAATTTTAAAAACGTGGCATACACACAATAGTATATCATTTAGCCTTTAATAAAGAAGAAAAAAAAATCTTACCATTTGTGGCAACATGGATGAACCTGATGGCCATTATGCTAAAGACAAACACTACATGATCACCTTTATATGAGAAATCTAAAAGAAATTTTGAGCTATCTCAAAAAATTAAAATAGAACTACCGTATTATCAGCAATCCCATTTCCAGGTATATGTCTAAAAGAATTGAAAGCAGCCACTTGAAATATCTGTGCACCCATGTTCGTAGTAACACTACTAACAATAGTCAAAAGCTAACAACAACCTGAATGTCTATCAGTGGTTGAGTGGATAAAAACACTGTGGCATATGCATACAATAGAATATTGCTCAGCCATAATGAATGAAGAAATAAAATACTGATACATTTTATAGCAAAAATGACTTTCTAAAACATGATTCTAAGTGAAATAAGTAAGACACAAAAAGTCACATATTCCATGATTCCATTATATGAAATATCCAGAAAATCCAGTGTGACAGAACTCCAGTTGGTGATTGCTTGACACTGGGGACAAAGGGAAGTGGAAAAACAACAACAACAATGAAAAGGCTCTTTAATTATTAGAGGGTTTTACTTTGCTGTGCTTGACAGTCTACAAACAGAAAGTAGTTGTATGACATTGTGAATGTACTAAATGCCACACAATTGCTCATGGTTAAATAGTTATTTTTGTGTTATATGATTTTACATCAATAAATTATTAGAAAAATAAAAAATAAAGGAATTGAATATATACATATTTTACAGGTATTTTCTACCTAGTTATAAAGAAACAGAGAATTCCAAACTTATGCAAACTGTCCTACATAATATTTCACAGTTTATTTTTATAAGGCTAGTATATTTGGAAAATAGATGAAAGATATGAGAGACAAATGTGTCCCATAAACATTTCTCTTTAAAACAAATGCAATGTAAAGACCAGAAGGCTGGACCATAAGTGTGCTTTACTTCCTCTGGGCTTTTTTCAAAGGAAATATTTTGGTAATTGAGGGGAAAGAAAAGGGAAACACCTCAAAATTTAAAAGAAACGTAATCATTTATCTTACTGCTATTAGAATTAAATGGCTTATTGAAAATTGGCTGGCAATCTACAGATTTAATAATTCTAGTTAATATTTGCTAAGTAGGAACAGTGCAAAGCAGTCTGTGTGATTAGATTTGTAATTTTAGCTTCTTCAAAAATTCTATCTGAACAGGATGTATTAGAGTACATGGACAAATATTCATCATAGATAATAGTGTGAAAGGGAAAAAGAATATTTATACAAAGGTATCTAATCAATTCAAAAATATTTAAATTAATATTATAGGAACCAAATTTACTTACTAAGAGACAGTTATTCTTATTAACAAACTAGTTTTTTCTATTTGTAACACGGTTGTTATAACCATCTTAATAGACACATTATACAAATATTTTATCTGTTGGTATCATGTGCTCAGGAGTCATGTAGATTACAGAAATTTTTGGTATAAGTAAAATATATTCATCCCTCATAATTCTTGGAAAATTGTTTGCAGGACCTCCTTTGAATACAAAAATTTCAGCATACTCAAGCTCCTTATATAAAATGGTATAATTTGCACCTATGCACAGCTGTGTCAATAATTATACTGTATTGTTTAGGAAATAACAACAAGAAAAAAGGCCCGTATATATTAAGTACAATTTCTTTCAAGTATTTTTAATCTACTGTTGTTTGAAAATGTGGGTGTGGAACCCACAAATACAAAGGATTAACTACACATTTATTCAACATTTCTTATACTCTCCTATTTGAAAAATTACACAACTAAGATCAAAATAATCATTTTGGTAGCTCAACTTCCCATAAGGGCTTAATGAAGTAAACCTGTGAATTTTATTCACGCCAAAACAGATACTGTGTTCCAACATCAACGTCCCATGTGAATAAGCAGGTGACGTGTTGTTTACAACTTTCTTTTAAGCACTCAAAAACTGGGCAAGCCACTCAAGACAGCTGGCAGTAGTACAGCACATAATTTTCATTGCAGGGTCTATGTTTCCCTCCTCTGCTTTATGTGCTATGATGAATGAGAGAGACATGATTTTTTATTTAAATTTCCCCTTTTTTGTGCCTTTATAGATATATGAAGATAGATATCCTTTGATAAAGAAAAGAATAAATAGTAAATATTCACCTGTTGCTACATTATGTTTACATCTTTTTCACACCCACACTCTTGTTTGAAATTAGATATTTTAGCCTTAGAATTCATTACAAGTAATTTTTTCTCTCTTGCTCTCTCACTTTCCCTCATTTTTCTTTCAGGGTTACTACTAAAATTGGAAAAGCTGCAATAACTAACAATGATTAGTCTTTTCCAGCAGCTGCTCCATCATTAAAGAGCAGGAACTATGTTTTCCTTTATCTATGGAGTAATCCAAATGAGGGTCCAATTCACTATCATCTATCCAAAAGCTGTGCAATTTACAGTAGATAGTTCTCAATAAGCAGTAAATGTGGGAATATTATTTACTGAAACAATTATATTGCTTTCCTCATATCTAAGTTTTTCTGGGTATAACAATCTAAAACTACCTGTTATCTTTAGAATAGGATAATTTAAGATTTAAAGTAAGAAATAGTCTTCATTTTTTTTAACTTAAAAATATTTTGACATGTGGGACTCTTCCAATTTCTGCATCACAACAGCTCCTCACCCTCATCAAAAATATAAAAAACACTACAACTTTTCCCAATCTGTGTATATGTATGGCTTTAGACATTAATTTTTTTACTGTACAGCTACTCTGTACCAGACTGTATTCTAGAGACTGGAATTTCAACAATAAAAAAATACACAGCTCTATTTAAAAAGATCTTGTCATTGTGATGAAGTTGAAAGATATTTAAATAAGCAACCAGTGTCATTTCAGTGAGAAGTCCTACAAAGAAAATAACTAGTACTTAGAAAAAGGAATAAGAATGGCCTAAAGGGTGAGGATTATCAAATAGGGTATCCAAGAAAACCCTTTTTGTAGAAGTCATGGTTGAGTCATACAGCAAAGAAGGAAGTTTAATGTTTAATTTGGAGTAAAGCCTCAAAAAATACACACAAGTGCAAAACATTTAGTATACAAAGGAGATTTTCAGGTTGAAGTGAAAGAAAGACTAGTATGGCTAAAGCATGTTGACATAGAAAACAGTATACAATAAGCTCAGACGAAGAAAGGATCAGATGTTACAGGCTTCACACTGCGTACCCTGGAGTGCCATTTGGCGTGATGGGAACTGTTACAGTAGCTATGACGCTGGTGAAGGGGGTATTGGAATAGTAAACAAATGTTGTTCGATAGTAATAAAATGAAACAAAAAATAGAGCAAATCTCCTGACAATCAACAGTCTAGACTGTATATTCCAGCACCTCAGGAAAAATAGTTCTTTAAAGTACGCAAAGTAAAACCAGCAGAAACCTCATTTTAGTTATATAAGTAATATACATATATACAGAAACACATTCCACATATATACATATATCTTACACACACACACACATATACACATCTATATATATAAATTAGGTAAAACTTTTTTGCATTTAGAGGCAACCATAGAACCCATTTTCTGTCTATTTAGAAGATAACTTTGATTTTGCCTATGTTAAACCTTTAGAATTCCTCAAAGCAGAATTTCAGTGAGCAGCTTGCATAGATTCATCGTATGTATGGAATTAATAAGATCAAGTTAAAACGTTGTATGAAACATCTTTCAGTCAGTGATGATGGTATTGCTAACAAAAGACAATTTAATTTGATATATATACACATACACACATATATGAACAATGCTAAAAAGTTATTGTTTCAATAAGCAAAAATTAAACTTTGCTTAGTTACACCTTTGGGATCACTTAAGCAGAAAATAGATGAAGTTTGGGGCAATTCATTAAAACTCTAAATACAAATCAGATATATTTTAAATAAAATAAACTTTTAAAGGCAAAAAATACAGTCCAAGGAAAAGAATATTAATGTCCCTATAATGATTATTGAAAGTATGATTGTGTATTCTCAGAATTTGGTTGAGATAGAGATTGATCACGAAGGTCTTTGTGAAATGGGTGGCCACTGAGTTGCTCCTCAAGGTCAGGTAAGATTTGCACATTCAGAAATTTGGAAAAGGGCTTTTCTACAAAGGATACATCAAGAACAAAGTCATGGAAACAGAAAATGTGACAGGAATCCAGTTAACTGGTTTATACCATGTTTAAAAGAAGTGTGGGTGTGGGATAAATTAGAAAAGTGTGTGAGAATCACATACTGAAAACTTTAAAAAATAAAATTAGTCATCCTTCCTTATCTTCCTCTTGACCTGCTTTTTCCTTCTTTCATTCTTCCTTTCCCCTTTCTGTCTCCAATGTTTTCCTATGTATCTGATTATTTAAAAGATTGACATAATATTCCATTATAAGTATAATATTTAGTTATGTTGCCTTCCTATAATTCGAGTTATTTCTGAAATTATGTTATAAGCATTCCCTTATAAGTGCTTATGGATGCATTTGCCAAGGTAAACAAATAAGTCTGTTGGTTTATTTTATTCTTTGGGGTATTGGGCAGAAGCTCAAGTTAAATTAAGGAGGATTTATATTGGTAGGCACCCATGCCCCAATCTGAAATTAATCACAGGTTCCAGGTATCAGGAGAATCTAAGGCACATGCGTTATATTTATGCTAGTTTTGTTAATGTGGCTAGAAGGCAATGGGGTATAGTGGCGCACAGAGCAACCTTGGAGTTGTAAGAATAAAATGTATTTCTCAGTTACACCAAAGGAATTATTCACACTATATAATACTTAAAATATTCCTTTTGTGGCTTAACAACATATTGTGAACATCCCAGCAGGTCAGTAATTGTATTTAACTCATTCATTTTAACTGCTGAGTGTATTTTATTGGGTATTTGTACCAGGACATACAAAATTTATATTACTTGTTATCTACCCATGTATACATAAGTTGATTTTAATATTGTATACTATTAAAAATAATAATGTAATGGGTGCCTGTTGATTTGCTTCGAGCACATTTAAAAATACTCTTTGGTATTTTTAAATTTTTATTGTGAAAGATCAACTACCTGAAATAAGTTATATCAATTTTTATCCCATAAAAAGTTGTTTCTCGTGGATCTCATGCACATTTTTATTTTATTAGTATTGTAAAGTAAAATTTGAAGTAAAAAAATCCCAGAAAGTTGTGCAATATTAATTTTCTTTGCATTTCCATTGCTCTTTTGTGATCCCCTGTCAACCATCTAATTCACATAGTCTGTTGAGAAGAGGAAGCTGGATTAAGACAACCTATGAGATAATAAGTGCATCCACTAATAACTATGAAATTAATACATATATATTTTTTTATGTTGGAACATAATTTTACAATTCCAGAAATATGTGTGTTTATACACCATTACATTAATTTATAATAATTTATTAAATTATTCTGCTGTATTTGGGCATTGAAGTCACATCTATTTTAATGTGTATTACAATTAATACATGTCTTTGTTCTAAATACATTTCTCTATTTAATCCCTGGTAAATATATGTCAGAGTACATTCCACAAAAAATTTAACAGGCATTATTATTTTAAATACACATAAAGTAAAGCTCTTCAAATAATAAACACTTATGATTCATTTTTCTAGGCAATTGATAGAAATGCTGTATTTTATTTGATATTCAAGATAAAGCTATAAGAAATTAACAATATTAGTTTCTTTTTTTCAAATGATAAAATGATAAAGATACAGAAACTACTTTCTGAAGGTAATAAGCTCACATTATAATTCAGTACAAAGGCACGTCCTAATCATAAAGACTAGATTACTGTCCACCCACTCATTTAAGTCAGAAACATGAACTACACACTTTCTGTCTCTTACTTTTATCTAGGTTGATAATGAGCCAGGATAGACTGGTGCTGTAAAACTGCTTCTGTCTATTCTGATTGATCTGACATTCAACCTGATTGATTGGTACTTAATGCCGTGGCGAATACTGTGACTATTATACCTGATTACATTCTATTCCATAGCCAATCAATCTTCAAGAACTATAATTTCTACTCACAAGCCTCCCTGCTATATGTCTGCTTTTCTCCATCTTCACATTAATATTCACATAAATATTCTAAAACCGGGCAACAGTCTCTTCCTCAATACTAAAATAAATTCCAAACTCCTAAATCAAGGCTGTTGCAATTTTCCAGAGGGCTCCAAAAGTACTTACGGCAAAGCCCAAGCTCATTTACATGTCACAAATTATTTGTTAATAGGTGGTGCAGTGGAACAAACATTCCTGGGTAAAAATCTTGGCTCCAGTTTTTCTAAATTGTTTAGTTTTGGGGCAAAAATTGTAATGGCTCTTTGCTTTACGTTTCCATTCATGAAGTGCATTAAAATAACCCTTCTTGTATACATAGTAGAAAAAAATATGACATGTATCAGCTTTCAATAAATGTTAGCCTTTTCTCATAACTACAACTACCATCATGAATCATCAAACATTACTAAACGTGGCCTCAATAATACAAATAGGTCCCTGCTCACCTGATGCTAATCTAAAAATTAGAATATAGACACAATGTTACATAAACTACCTAAACAATCTATTTTTTTCTAACTTTATTGAGATACAGTTGACAATTAAAATTATACATATTGAATTGTACAACTTTATTATTATTATTATTATTATTTTTTTTTGAGACGGAGTTTCGCTCTTGTTGCCCAGGCTGGAGTGCAATGGCACGATCTCGGCTCACCGCAACCTCCGCCTCCCGGGTTCAGGCAATTCTCCTGCCCCAGCCTCCTGAGTCGCTGGAATTACAGGCACGCGCCACCATGCCCAGCTAATTTTTTGTATTTTTAGTAGAGACGGGGTTTCACCATGTTGGCCAGCATGGTCTCGATCTCTTGACCTCGTGATTCACCCGCCTCGGCCTCCCACAGTGCTGGGAATACAGGCTTGAGCCACCGCGCCCGGCCAACTTTATAATTTTCTATAAATACACATTGTGAAATTAATTTAAATGTCCAACTTTCAGACCTCTTATTTTATCATAGATTAGCACTTAAGACTTACAATTCAGTTCTGCTTGCACCTTTGCTGTCCTCATGATAATTATTCATGCCTGATTTTCAGCACAGTTTGTTTTATAGTTAGAGGAGATGAAGAATTCTTTATATGCTTCCATTCAAACGTTCCAAGTTTGAAAACACATTATGGGTAATAGTTGGCTAATTTGTGCATATCATTCTCTCTTTTCAAAGATTCTAAATTAGTCAGCTTAGCCATAGCTTCACAATCCTTAACTTTGTCCCCATACCATTCAAGTACTAGGGCTTCTGCATAAGCCAATGTTTTCCTTTCCACCTATGGCTCATTCCTGCTGCAAGTGATGCTGCAGCATGCTAGGAGTTCTTGCCTTGTCAATGACTATCAGCCCTTGCTGCCATCTGATGAATGAAAGGCCCATGTTCAGAGAGCCATTCTGTGTGTCTACTCTCTGTGGTCACTCTTAATATCAATTGTTTTAGTTTGCATTACTCAATTCCTATGCTAAGGGTTTAGAAATAATTATTTCATAATTAATAACCTGGAAGTATTATAGAATGTGGTAATAAGAAGAGTGGAACAGATAATTAGAAAAAGTCAGTAACACATACATGAATTACTTAACAGAGTTCAAATTTAGTTAACCTTCATTACCTACATAATGAATACTATGTCATAAAGTAGGTATAAATACCATATAATATAGGTAATGAAGGTTTAACTTCATTGCCTATATTAAATTTGAGCCCTGTGTATCATCTGGAATGGCCTTAAAAATATTTCATCTAAAATATGAGAAAATGGGGTATTTATTCACCATTTCCATCTTCAGTGTTTTGGGGGTGGACCATGAGATATTAAATCTCAATGTTGCTCAACTCTGAGTTTGCAAGCTAAGTGGGTTCTTTAGGCAAACCAGTTAAAGAAAACAGGGCTCATAACTGAGGTGAGACATAGTAAAGGTGCATGGAACTTTCCATAACCTATAAGAGTTCAAGTAGGTGACGATAAAATATAAATCATTGAGAGTTAAAAAAAAATCATTGTAAAATGATAAGCAACATTTTATTGGAATAATAGGAAGAGATATCTGATTAAGATGGATTGAAAAGAAGGGGAATGAGGATATGTGACAGGAAGTCTATACAACATATAAAAAATTTAGTACAGCATAATTGCAGAACAAATATGTTGATGATAGTATGGCATAATTTAAGGAAGGTAAGGATTTTCCTATTTTGCATCATTTTTCCCTTTATTGTTTTATTTAAGATGAGAACTACTAATGTATGTTTTATATTTCTACAATGATTTCATAAAGAAGGTGGTACTGTTGAGGAAGGAATTTAGCAGCAATATTCCTAGAGATGCATTGGGATGATACCTGGAGAAGTAATTAAAAAAAATATTTACAGTTATTTCAGCTTTCTCCTCATCCTGGCACATGAGGTATGGTTATATTTCACTATCTTCTTGAAGTCATGTGTGGCAATATAACTTGTTTTGCCAATAATATGTGAGGGAAAATGATGTGTGTTTCCTGTGGGCAAGGACTCTAAGAGGTAGTGCGTGTTTGTATCTTTGTTTTTTCTTCTTCCATGTTGTTAAACAATATTCCAGATACTCGATGCTCTTTGAGCTTTGATTCTGTAAGGACCATTATCGTTTGAAAACAGAAGAAACATCAGTTATTTCATGGGCTTATAGTAAGAGTAAAGAATGAACTTTGTTATTTTAAGCCATTGAAATTTTTAAAAACTATTACGGCATTGATGTGAGGACATCTCTCTGATAAAGACTAAAGAGATTGATTCATTTTGAGTATGAATACTGGTTTGCTGATTGATTTGGTGGTGGATGAATGATTAGATGATAATTGAAAGATTACTTATATTTTCTCTGTTATTTACGAGGAACAAGCATCAGATAAGTATAAGGAAAGTGTAAGGGGTATTGGAAAGTTTAAAAATAAATGAAGATATGTGAAACAGTCATTTGGCACAGTTGGAAGTGAGTAATATACTAGGAAATAGAATAGTCTTGTTAGGACCATTGGGTAACCCTTTAAGATAGCTACTTGCTAATTTAAAATAAGATGTCACAGCTACTATCTTCAGAAACAAGAAAGAATTTCTGCACACATATCAAAAATATTTTTAAGCAATTTATGAACAAAAATATTATGTGTGTCTGTGAGAGAGGAAGGATAACATATTTTAAAATATGAAATACTTTAGTTTGAAATATAAAATGTAAATTATCTCTGGGTGGTAGAATATATTATATAAAATATACATATTTCATTATATAAATATATAATCTATTATTTTTTTATTTCCTCAATACTTGAAAAAGGAGGAGTACTATATTTTAAAAATAAGACGCAGGGGATTTCTCAATTATTTATGCTCTTTTTTTTAGCAGATTTAGTATCATATCCATTTCCTTTCCTGATATACTAATTGTGATGTCAAAATATTTCAAGCTTTTAACTGTGATGAGATGAGATGAAAACACTATAGCAAAAATGCTCAGGTACTTGCTAACTAGAATTGAATACTCTGCTTTCTTTTGTAGTTGCTGCCGGCCTAAGGTATGAAGTAACGGCAACTCTATCCCAAAGCCACAGGGTATATACACATTTTTTTTTTAAGTTGTGAGGTTTGTATTTCCCAAGACTTATTGAAGTTACCTTATAAAATAGTTTTCCAATATTTTATACCTCTATGTGAAGATATTGGGTATTTTTCTGATTGTGGCTTATTTCTACTGTATTTCATGTTACAAAAATAATTTTTGTATTCTTTTATGTAAATAAAATTTGTATAATTTTCATGAATTTATTAATTCAATGATTGGAATCTTCCTAATAGCCATTATTAGACGTTTTTTCATAAGTAAGCCTTGAATTATATGAAGGAGCCTGGAATATTTTGGACTTCAGGTGGAACATATTACATTTTAAATTATTTTATGAAAGAATGACAAAGGATGGGCACTGTGGCTCATGCCTGTAATCCCAGCATTTTGGGAGGCTGAGGCAAGAGGATTGCTTGAGCCCAGGAGTTCACAACTAGCCTGGGCAATACAAGGAGACCTCATCTGTACAAATAATTTTAAAAATATTACCCAGGTGTGGCAGCATGAACCTGTGGCCTCAGCTATTTTGGAGGCTGAGGGAGGAGGATCCCTGAGCCTGAGAGGCTGAGGCTGCAGTGAGCTATGATCACGTCACTGCACTCCAGCCTTGGGCAACAGAGTGAGAACCAGTCTCAAAATAAAATAAAATAATGGCAATAACCAATACACACACACACACACACATACACACACATTCACACACACATACATATTTTTTTCTGTACTTTTGCCTATTTTACCTCTAAGTAAAATAAGCTTAGCAAATTGAACAATCTTTAGCAATAGTGTATTTTTTGTCTTAAAAATTGATTTTGTTGATTTACTAAAGTACATTGACCTCTTTTAAGAGATTTATCTGAATAAACAGGATTGAGTAGGAGTGTGAACAGAAGTATGGAAGTACAAGAGAATATATTTTATTAATTAGGAATGTAATTCTTAACCTCTTCAAATTATCTCCTCCCTTTTCCCCCACAACACAACTTATTTTGTTTAAATGTAATTCTGAAACTATTTCAGACTTATTTTTCAGTAATGCAATCTTATTATTTCAGTGTTATATATATACAGTAGGCATATTTTCACTGCTATTACTATTTTAAAATTTGCACTCATATTCTGTAGGTAACCAGTTCAAACTGGCAAAGAATTAATGAGGAAGATTCTTTATAGGGGAATATGTAAATGAGGTAAAGAAGTTAGACATCTTGCTGTTATTTAAAACATTGTGAGTTGATTCTATTAGGTCCTTAAAATATACTTTACTAACATTGAAAGTTCTTTTTAAAAGTATTATTATCATACCAAAACTCTCCTTAAGAACTTGCACAATGATCTTTGGCTGTATGTCAGCATAAATGACAAAGTCAAGTGAATAATAATAGAAAGAGTCTCTATTGATTGGTATGCAGGACGGCAAGACTATTATTGGAATCTATATAAATCATCTTCTCCTAAACTAATGTATGTGTTAGAGCTGTATTCAACTTGATAAAAGCTAATTTGAAGAAAAGACATTTTCTATGTGTCCTTGATGGTATAACTGGTAGTCTAGTTATCACAAAATAATAATGAAAATGTTTTGGATATATAAAAATTTATGAATAATGAGTTTTGGTTTTAGTTTTTAATAGTATCTTGAAAGTAGGAACATACAATTTATTTTTCAGATATTTTGAAACAATTTCTTATGGCCTATCTAATCCATATATCACGTTTTGAAGCATTATGTTTTATACTTTTTACCTTATTTAATGATGAAGATTAATCTTTCACCAAAATTATTCTTTCTTTATATTCTCACTCAGAATTTATTATAAAATTAACCATTATATAGGTGTGAAATTTAGCTCAATTAAAAGTTTAAAATATTCATTCATTCTCTGCTAAAGTGGTCATATGGTATTGTTTTTGTCAATGAGTTCTAAAAGGAAGTTTCACATTACAACATTTCTGGAATGTATTTTATTTCCTGGTAACAAAGGCAGATGAATAAGAATATTTTGTTTTTTTCAGCCTTTTCACCTATTCTTTCTGCTTATTTCTTGCTTAGTTTATCCTCCAGACAAATATTCCAAATGAAAAAAAAAAGAAACATGTAAAGTAAACTTTAACGAAAGTATTAAAAGAGCAAGGTCCTCAATAACACTGTTTTGGCACTGTGTCAAATATGACGTATCCTGTCTTCTGATCTCTAATTAGGTAAAACTGTTAAATGTCTTTAATATCTGCAATAATGAAGAGTCTTTTATTGGTAACCGAAATCATTTGTAACTGATACTATTTAAATCTTAGACATGACCCCAAAACAGTAGATAAGAATTTTCTTTATAATCTAAATTGACCATTATGCAGGACTGTCAAAGAAAGATTCATAGAAGTGACAGAATGATTAAGTAGGAAATCAAATGATAATTTTTGAGCAAACTCTCAAGTTATAGTTAGTTTCATACTCTATACTCTCTCATAGGCAAGAGTATACAGGATGGCTCCCACTAATTAGCAGTATGATACATGATTAAACGATAGCCCGTAATTCCCTCAGATCAGCTTCAAGTTTGCCTGAGGCATTGAAAAAAACATAGGAGAAAAAACATGGAAGGACACTACTGATGCCTAAGCAAAGCTACAGAGACAAAGCAAGCAAAAACATTTATTTACATGAATGTGTGAGTGAGTGCTCTCCTGCAATGAAAGAGTCATTTTCTTAGGAATCCATAAAATGAATCCAAACAGCACTCTAGTGCTAAGTCATGCTAACAATAGCAATCAACTTGAACTTCTTTTTGACTTTATTTCACTTTCTTGTTCAATTCAACTTTAGATGGTTTGGGCAATCCATTAAATGAAAGAATACTAGTTTGCTCTTGCTGCCTTAAAGTACTATAAATTTAAAAGCTTAAAATGGTAGCAATTTGTCATCTTGTTTGCAAACCAACGGTATGACATGGCCTCTTTGTACTAAAATTGAGGTTTTAGCAGGACTGTTTTTTATTTTATTTTTTTTTTCTGGAGGCTGTAGGGGAGAATCCATTTCTTTTTTCAGCCTCTAGAGTCTTTCTGCAACCCAAATTTGGCTCATGGCCTCCTTTTTCCATTTTTATAAAGCCAACAAAGTTATATCTCTTTGGCCCTTCTTCCATCTTTAACTTTGCCTGTCCCTTACTCTTTCTTTCTATCTGTCCGCAGTCAGAGTTTACAAAGTCACAGTTTACAAAAATGCTGAACTTTTACAATTTTTATAATGTGATTACAGTTGAACTCTTTAAAATATATACTAAGGTATAACATAAAGAAAGCAATTTTAAGGCAAAGATATTTCCCTATTAACTATATGAATTAGACATTTGGATAAATGTATTTATCATTATTAAACGCATATTAATCTATTCAATTTGCCACAGTCTTAACTTTGCATATGATAGTACACAATCTATACTGATATAAAGATAAATTTATGGCTCCAAGATTTAACCAGTTCCTTTTACAAAAGCTTAGAATCAAATTTTGTGGAAAAATAGGTATGGTTTTTAAAAACTCATACCTGATATTTACGTAAGATGTTAAGATATACTGGCTTTTTGTTGTATGGGGATTCTTTAGTATTTTCAAAACTTTTCTATAAATGTAGAAGTATATGAAAATAAAAACTTTACTGCAAATAGAAATAAAGAAACAAGTACAATTAATGATGTAGCCATTCAAGTGTCTATATAGGAATGAGTTTAATAAAATATGAAGTAAAATTTGGGAGACATTAACTTATGATTTGGCAGTCAAGCTTTTATTAAAGTTGATCATAAATGTAATTCCTGTTATCAACTCAGAAAACAATGACTCACTTCTTAGAAGTATTTGAGTTTACTTAGACTATTTTAGTGCTTTATTATAAATTTTCTTTGGTAACCAGAGCCTTTAAGCTTTGAAATTCATTTAGATCAAGATAGATCTGATATTTACCTATTCATTAATAGCAGTTATATAAATGTTACTAAATCAGTGATTGAAAATAATAAAGATACAATGATTCAGGCTGTAAGTATTATAAGTACGCTGGTTCAAATTTTATATATATATATATATATATATATATATTTTTTTTTTTTTTTGGTGAATTGACTTCGAACCTTATAGTGGCTAAATTTTTTATGTGTGCAGTGATAAATTTTATTTTACACCACAATAAAAATATTTATGTAATTTTACTATATAATTAACAAATGATCATAAATTAATTACTCGCTGTTAAATGGTGGTGTTTATGTTAGTACTTATACTCTTAGGGAATTATATGCTTTAATTAAAATATATGCATTACCTGCTTTCCAGGATCCTCACATTCTCCATGAGAAGACATGACTAACACATCAGCACTTGGAGAGAAATATGCCAAATTAGATTACTAATTACAAACTATGAACTACAGAACAATAAAGCGATAATTTAGCCAAGAGAGAATAATGTGAAATAAAATAAGTGGGGAAAGATTTATGTAACATGTGATAATTTAGATAAATTCTGAAAGAAAATATTAGGAACATTAAAGAGATAAGGAATAATGATAGGTGACTGTCGAATGTGCAACATTTAACAAAGATACAAAATAAGAATGACAAGGATGTATTTAGATTGCAGAAAAAAAATGTTTTGTGACCATAAACAGAGACACTTTGAGAAATAAGAAGGGTTAAGCAATATAGATGGTCTTGAATTGATTCAACAAATAAAATGGTTCATAAGTACAAGCTTAATCAAAATATTGTAGCAGAAGTATTGTGGTAGAATCTATTTTGTTATTAACACATAACAATTGTATGTATTTATGAGTGCATGTGATAATGTGTTATATTAATACAATGTAAAAATGGTGAAATCAGGGTAATTAGGATATCCATCATCTCAAATATTTATTATTTCTTTGTGTTGGGAATATTCTAAATTTTCTCTTCTAGCTATTTGGAAACATACAATCATTACTGGTAACTATAGTCACCCTACTGTGCCATTGAACACTAGAACATATTCCTTCTATCTAACTGTATTTTATATCAATTTACCAACCTGTCTTTATTCCCACCTCCCCACTACCCTTCCTCACCTTTGGTAACCACCATTCTATTCTATGTCTCCATGAAATCAACTATTTTTTAGTTCCACGTCTGAGTGAGAACATGCAATATTTGCCTTTCTGTGTCTGGTTTTTTGCACTTAACATATCCTCCAGCCTCATCCATGTTACTGCTTATGATAGAATTCCATTCTTTTTTTGTGGCTGAATAATATTTCATTATGTATGTTTACCACATATATGTTTCCATTGTAAAGACTTAGCATTTAACACATCAGAGAAATGCAATATTGCAACTAAGACATACTGTTTCAAATGACAGAAAGTTTTTCAAAAAATTATGAAGCAAATATTACAATATTAATAGAATATTTTTTCCTTTATTCCTTCAAATGAATGGAACCTGGTGATTGTAATTCTTCTAATTTGTGTTGCAAAACAACATATATAGAAAAGTTAATAAAATCACACAATTCTTCTTATGTGTTTTTAAACGTATAATATATAAAGCCAGTGTTCAAGTTATCGTTGCAATATGATACAAATATTAAAATTGTCATGAGGCTATTTAGTACTTCATTGATTTACAATTGAACCAAGTGTCACATTAATTGAAATTCCAGATGAAATTCTTCTAATTTAACTCAAAATCCTTTTAAAATAGAGGTTTCAATGATTAAAATGCATAGGTCATTTCTGTCTAAGACATATAAAATTGGAAAGAAACTCTGCACCTTGAAGCAAAAAAAAGGGGGAAATAACATACAATGTCAGTACTATTCTTGAAACTGACAGAAAGGGCAGTACTTTCTGCCCACTACTAACAGAAAGTCAGTTCTATTGAAACTGACAGAAACTGAGGTCCCAGAGCAACCAATGACCGGGCACAAGCAGCGACTCCCTGGGACATTAACGTGGTAGAAAATAGTGTAGGCCACTCTAAGAATAGGCAAGAAGAAATCAAATAAAGTTTAAACAAGTTGCTAAAGACCAGGTGTGGGGCAGTGTGCCAGTATGAGGCCTCTGAAAACACCAGACAAAAGAGCTCTTTGCAGATTATTTTCTCATGAACGTCCACCAAGCATTCATGGGAAAATAAGAAAAGCACAAGGAAGAAGAAATAACCAGAAAGCCTCTCTCGGTGGTAAAGGTACGAAGGAACAATGCCTGCAGCTGTGGGAAAGGCGCATGACGTCAGTCTTACCTGGAAGTTTCTCTCATAGAATAAGAGAGAAAAACAACAAAATAAACAACAATAAGCCTGCCCTTGGAGAAGCGTCAGAGAACAGTCCTAAGCCCAGGATCCTATAACAGCAACACTGCAAATCACCATAGGGAACCAGAGTAGCAACAGATTTCAAACCCTGCTCAATGTCTCACAATACTGACTCAATGAAGCCCAACTCTCTCCCATTTAATAGTTCAAATGAGGTCAAATCCAAATGCTGCGTAGGCCGTGGTTGGTCAGGGAGAATTAAAAATTGATGACTAAACACTGTATACAGTCAGAAATTAATATTGTAATTACTTATTTTAGTTTTAAAAACAGATAAATTTCTATGTGAGTTATTATCTCTTTGCAGTAATTAAAAAATGTGTGTCCAGACATTCTCACTTAAATGTTTTATCATCTTCATTTTCAGAATGTCTTTAAAGACATGTAAAGAATCACTCCAGGGATTGCTATTATAAGATACCTAGATGGCATTGTCCCAAACTACCTAGTGGACTAGTAATTTGCCCTTTAGAAAATTTATTCTGAATATGATTATATTTTCCTGGGTGTGGCTTAGATTAATTTTTTTTGACCCTGTGTGTGTGTGTGTTTAGTATAAAATTTCAAAATCTTAAATCTACCGCTTTGCTCCTAAACAACACGAGGCTATTACTGTTTTCTAAAAGAATGTGAGCAAGCTGTACTCCAAGATTTTAGGGAGGAGGATGAATAAAACTATGCCTTATATACTTGAAAAGTCAATTTTATAGCAACTTCCACTAAATTATATTATATTATGTATCCACTGTCTTACACACAGAACTCCATTCAAAATATACTGTACAATAAAAATATTATTTGGTGCATTACTTCATCAAAGGTTTACCAAAAAGTGTGACATTTGCAAAGGAACTTGTTATATCAAAGATACATCAGTTCCTTGTATTTCCTAAGGTGAGTATAAGCACCAGAACCAGAGGCCTTTGGCAAGTATGACAGGTTATCTGCTATAATTACAATCAGTAGTTAGTGGTGCTTATTGCAAAATAGGTACAATGTCTAATTTATTGGCAAGAGTGTAGGTTCTAATTTTGCTTGTAAATGAAAAGAACAAGTGTTTGCCAATTAAATCAAGCAGCTGCTTCACAGTCAGTAATACTAATAGCTACCAACAGAACTCTAAGCCATTACTCTAAATTGTTTAATGAACTGCTTTTAATATGTAGTAAAGTAGAACCCTGATTCCTTAAAAATGTTGGGCTGGAACTTATTTAACTTTAATTGATCTCTCAATGGCTCCCCTGCAATTATTATAGTAGGGTAGAGCTAAGATTTAAAAAGTACATTTAATAGAGATTAAAATACCAGTATACTTAAATGCAGACATGTTGGATATATCTGTGATTTACACGCATATTTATAATCTTCTATGTGTTCAGATTTTCAGCTATTGAGTTTAGGCTGTTATAAAGAACACTACTAGGCTACCTATTCTTTTCTACTTATTATTACCCAAATAGCATCCTTAGTTGATGAAAATGATAGGAAACCATAAATAAAGGTAATCCCAATTTTCTGAGGCAGTAACTGAATACTACACATCTTAAAAACTGTATAGAATTATCTTAAAAGTTTTATGATTTGTAAAATATTGAAAAGTTTGATGTCAGCCTATGTTATGGTCCTAGAAAGATTTCATTCATTTGGAAGTATATTAAAGGTCCATCTAGTGAGTGTAAAATGATAATGACTTCCTGTCAAACTGTGTGTCATAATTAGAACTATTAACTACCCTTTCTTCATTACTTTAAAACATCATCAACTTGACAATGGAATTTTCAAACAGGAATTATAAAGTAAACTGAATACACGGATAAGCAGTAGATGACAACATCTATTATAACAAAACTTGTCTTTGGACGTTTTTAGCTGGTATTTGGAAGCATCATCTTTTAGGTGGTGTCCATAGTAAAAGTCTGTAAGTTTCTACGTGGCATCCATCATGAAACAATGCATTTCAAACAAATTTAATTTTTACTGTCACCATATTTAAGATTATACTTGGCAAATTAAGTATCTATAGTCATAAAACTGAACATAACCTAATATAAGTTCAATCTACAACACATACAGAAGTGTTGACAGTTAATATTAGGTAAACATAAGAAGTAAACATTTTATGACATACAGTTCAATTTAGTTTACTAAATATTTGTCTGTTTAGAAATTACACAGAATATGAATTAAATAATGTAAATATATTTTAATTTTTAACCAAAAATAGAGAGTGTTACTGGGAAGTTATCAAGGAGAATCATAACAATCTCTTTTAGCAGCAAGTTAGGTGATTTTTATTATATTATTACAAGCTTTGAAAAATTGTCAAAGCTTAGAATTTTATAATTGTTTTTTCAGTAGCTACAAAGCACAATGACTAGAGGTGATACAATATTTATAATAGAACTAAAAGATGGACATGAGGAAAAGATTAAGATAATTCTGATTATGGCATGTCCATACTAAATGTTTAAACGGTATATCTACAAGGAATTTTTTTGAAATGTGAAAACTGTTACACATTCTTCATTATTTATAATACAGATATTGCTTGAAAATATGTTGTATATATGAAGATTGCGAATAGCTCGTACATGAAAAATGTGCATAGGTATATTATTTTTCTAATGCCATGTAATAAATTACCAACATTTTAGCAGCTTAAAACAGGAAACTATTACCTTGCAGTATCTGTAGGTCAGAAGTCAAGCAGTGCATGGTTGGGATGTCTGCTTAGGGTATTATAAAACTTATACCATTCTAGCTCCTTTTTCATAAGGCATCCTTGTTGTGCTGGAGGACCACATTAGTCCCTGATCATTGTGGTCCCTCCCAATATCGACGGCAACAGGAGTGAGGGCTGTGGATCTGCAAAACTAGTGGCCTGCCTGCTACTTCTGGGAGCTCTGTCCCAGGAAAGTGCAGAGCTGCTCCTAGCCTGAGATCCCAGGAGAACGGTGCCTGGGATTCCAGGTTGGGAGGCTCTGCACAGTGAGGAGTAGCAGGGACAAGGTCCCATGTGGAAAACTTTGGCTGCTTTTCTGTGAGACAGCTGTGTTGTGCTGGGGGTCTGCACTAATCTCTCATCATTGCTCTCCCTCCCAAGCCAGAGGACAATAGGAGTGAGGGCTGTAGAGAAGCAAAAATGGTGCTCTACTTGCTTACCTCTGGGAGCTACATCTCAGGGAAGTGCAAAGCTGCTCCTGGCCTGAGAGCTCAGGTAGGGCTGGGGAGGCCATGCTACGGTCTCAGGCCAGTTGGGCTTATTCAGAGAGTTGCAGTCAGGGAGAAACCTGCTGTTCATCTGCTGCTCAATCCCTGTAGATTCCGCCCCCATTCTGGGCATGTGCAAGAGAGCCTGGCCTCCCTCATTGCTGGATCTGCAGCCAGTTGTTCTGGGGGCTGTGGGCTGTCCCAGGGATCCAGGGGACTTTGCATGTGCCTGAGTGGCAGCTCTGCTGAGACTCCATGTAGTTCTCCACATCAGTCTGGAACCCCTAGTGCAGGGAGGATCATGGGGGATCTCTAGAGTTCAGGTTTGCAAAGGTCCATGGCAGAAGTGTGGGTCCCCAGGTCCTGTCATTCATTCACCATTTCCCCCCAGTGAGGTGTCTCCCCTGGTTCTACACTGCTTCTGGGTAGGTGGTTGTCCTATCTCTTCTTTGTTATCCGTGGGTTGCATTGAGGAATCAATATTCCTCAATGAATCCCAGTGTGTCCACCTGGATGATCCAGTTGAAGAGCTTGTGTTTAACTACCATGCCTTATTCTCTTTGTAAAAGTGATGCATGCTAGCTGCTTCTAGTCATTTCAGATTTTATACTTGGGTGGGAAAGCCTGTAGTTAATAGCCACATTGTAACCAAGCCTACGTATACCACTTGCTGCATGACAGCCAGTAAGTCAAGAGACAGGTGTTGGAACAAGGAAAGCAACTTTATTCAGAAAGCCAGTAAACTGAGATCATGGCAGTCTAGTGTCCTAAAGAACAGCTTAAGTTAGTATAAACTTTAGACTCCCTTTTATGTTAAGGAAAGGGGAAGAGGAGAGGATTAAAGTCAAGAGATGATGATCAAATGCAGACGTGAGCACCAGTGAAGTTCTGAGGAAGCTGTGAAGCTTCTTTGTTCTTGGTCAGCTGACTTCAGATAACACAGGTCAGGTCACAATGTTTCAATAAATCAGTTTTTTAAAAAGGCAGGTGTAACCAAATTATGTCTACAAAGTTGGTCTTGTTCACATGGCTAAACTTTGTTTTCCCTGACAGGTAAACCAGTGATGGCTGTGAACCAAAATTTTGCTTAACACATTATCCATGTCAGTTTCATTTTTAAAAAACTGCTTTACATCTTTTCTCTTTTAGTTTCAAATGTTTCCAATCTTTACATTTTAGCTAGAACAGTCTGAACTGTATAAGAAAAACAAAATCTCAAAGTAGCCTTAAATTAGTAGTACTATAAACAGTGAGTTTTATCTCAACATCAGTAGCTTAATATCAGCAGATTCAAAGCAGGCAAAAAAGGAAAGAGAAATAGAGAGCTTTACTTAACTCTATAGTTGCAGGTTGACCCTTTGAGCTCTGAATTTTCCTTGCTATAATGTGCCTATCAGTTTTAAAATGTGTACAAGGATGGCCCATAATATGCAACCAGATGGAGTCCTAGAAAACCTGGCAAGATTTTGAACTTTCCCATGTTTTTACACATGTATGCCACAAGAGTTTCTTTCCTAAGTGGGTCAGTTACCCATTGCACTGACCCATTAAGATGTGTCTTGCTGTGCCCTTAGTGTGGGTGTTCCCGAGTCAGTCATTCTAAGCCTCCCTCTACTGATACATCATAATCATCCATTTCAAGATCATTCTTCAGAGGGAAATTTGACGACAGCCATCTGGAATTGGCTATTTTTTAAATAATTAACTTCATAAATAACAAGATCTCAAAAAATTAAAAAGATTAATTTAGATGGATGCAGAGGAAAATTGAAGAAGAAAGGGAAGACAAACCATAACAAAATGGGTGAGTTATAATAGTTTCTACATCCTACACCAAAGTGACAGAAAACAAAATATTCCTAGACATGGAAAACTAAATTTTTTGCATTTACTCTAAGCTTGATGAAAACTCTGATCTTTTATTGTCAGAAAACAAGCAAAAATATTTTCTCCCCCCAAAATTTAAAATCTATATATATAATATATACATGTGCATCTAAATATATACATATATAACATATACATAAATATTACAATATAGCATACATATGTATACACAATTTTATGTTCAATAGAATTCTGATTTATAATAATTTAATTTTTAACATTTGCCAAGGTATACACACCTCTCTTTTTATAGTATGAGCAGATATATCAGTCATCTTATAAAACGTTGATTTTTATCTCAGAGAAAATTGCATCTCAAAGAACATTTTGTGGTGCTGACTGTTAACGCATTCTTGAATGTTACCTCTAAAATTTAACAAGATAATTGTTTAGGCCTATATGTTTTAATTCCCATTCTAGAAACTTAGTGACCTTATGCAACTTTCTTCCCCATGCATGACTAAGTCATGCACCCCACCCAAGCTTATCTTTAGCTTGTGAAGATATACATCCTGTGAGAATTTAAAAACATAAATGGAGAGTATGCAATAAAGATTTTAGATTGTTATTATCTTTTTGAAAAACAGTTTATTATGTAAATGTCAAATGTATTAATATAAATGTACTAGTATAACCTATACTTATGTACCCATATCTCAGCTTCAATAATGATCTGCTTTGTTCCATTTTTATCTCCACCAGCTACTGAACACCACTTGATGATCATGATGATCATGACAATGACAATAAAGATTAGAATTCCTTTTTGCAGTGTAACTAAAAGCAGTATGATGATATAGAGTGGAATTTATTGAAATGACCAAGAATATTACATTTATTATTTATTAAATGTAACTTTAGAGAGACTGTAGGTAACATTTCAAAAAATACAAAATATTAAGACCATTTAAAAAGATTTAAATTCTAGAGAAAGGTATGAGTAATAAGACATTAAATGCAGATACAGCTAAGAAGCATTTTCTAGTACATGATATATATTTGGAAAAATTTTCTGCTGAATGTTACTTTTAAAGAAATAATTTCAGGTATAGTTTGTATATTGAGAAATCATTTAAGTGTAAAAATGATTTAAATTAACATATCTTACATGTTCATCAATGAAATAAAACTTATCGGCCAATAAATGAATATTTCAAAAATGAGTTATTTATTATTCCTAGCACACTTTTCTATCAAAAATAGTCAAAATTTTCTACATATATCATATACATTTTTGGAGTAGTAATTTCCACATGCTCTTCAGGAAAAAAGGTGAATCCTCTTCCTAATTTTTGAAAGAATACTTCGTAGAGTGTATTATTTTTTCAGAAATTATTTTTCAATCATTCAAAGATCTAAACATTTAAGAGACTTTACTGTGAGTCTATATAAATGTATGCCTCTCTAAATCTTGGGATGAAGCCAAAAGTAGCCTCATAGAAATTCCATTTGGGCAAGTTAAGTGACGTGGCTGTCCATCTCATCTCCATCAATGTCTTCTTAATAGCTTATGTCACCATTTCTCCAGTCTTGGCTTTATACATATACTTGTTTCTGGCCCTACTCACATTATCAGGGATACTAGTGTTAAAAAAAATGTTCAGATATTTGTTAAAATGGTAAGAAAGACTCTATTCAGAACTATTGCCATAGATGTGAAGACCATCACAATAGGAAGAGAGATCAGGCTCAGCTCTGAATGCAGTAAAGACAGCTAGGGATTTATAGCCAGTTAACAGAATAAAGGTGTCAATGTAGGAAGAATTGGATTAAGGTAATGGGGATTTTTGCTGAACCATCTTAATAGAATTTTTCTTGATGGTGGACCAAAGGATTATACATCAAAGATGGGGGGTGAAGAATTTGCTCAGTTATCATGATCAAACATCGAGGGTGGGGGATTATCCAAATGGACATGGTAAGATTCTTGATAAAACTGGAATGGGCAGGACAGAGAGAGGATGGGGGCCAAGGTCTACACCTAGTCAAGAAGAGGGCTCAGAGGAGCTGGCTAAGTTTTGTTCAAGGAGAGACTGTGTCAGCAGTGATCATGTCGTGTTTGAGCTTTATATCTCACCCAATTTAGGATACTCTGCCTATGTGAAGGAGAGAGGGGAGGCTACAGAGTCCCGGGAATTCGCCAGTTGACATTTCTCTGATGTTCCTAAGACCATGGCCTGGCGCACATCTAGGCTAGCTAAGCTTCTGATCTAGTGTTTGGGGGCTGTTTATGCATATAGCCTTATAAAATGCTGATTTTTCTAAAGAGTAACCCAAAAGACAAAGCATTGACTCTGTCATCATTCCTTGAGGGTATCAGTACACTCTCCTGGTTAAGATAGTACCTCCTCTCAGCCTGGCCAAGATGGTGAAACCTGGTTCTACTAAAAATAGAAAAATTAGCCGAGTGTGGTGGTGGGAGCCTGTAATCCCAGCTACTCGGGAAGCTGAGGCAGGAGAATCGCTTGAACCCAGGAGGTGGAGGTTGCAGTGAGACTACCACACCACTGCACTGCAGCCTGGACGACAAAGACAGATTCCATCTAAAAAAAAAAAAAATGTTGGTACCTGGTCTCAGACTCTAAAGTTGGTTTATAGTCTATGCTTGAGGCTATCCCATCAACAACATGTCAAAAGCAGACCACAATTTAGGGTGGGCACGGAGACTACACCGTAGGGCAGCCTGCAGTTGCAGAGTCATAAGAATTCTTACATCTTGATTTTCAAAAGTCTGAACATTTTGGGGTGTTCACTGTTACCTAGAATATGTTTTTTCTTTCCCTAACACTATGGGCTAACCTACTGTGTGAAACGTTACTTTTTTTCCTGATTTTTCTCATTATATTGAGGAAACAGCCATTCTCTTCTACAACTTCTCTTACTTTTATACTATATTTTTACATATTCAGTGGTTAGGAGAATTCCACACAGGGAGCAAGGACACTCGTTTTAAGTATAAATTAGAACATATCAATTCTGATTCTGATGGAGGCAAAACTATATGAACTGAAAATTATTTAGGTCAGTGATAAAGCATCAACATCTACTACTACATTTCAAATGCCGGAACTTTCTAACTAGTCTTCTGTTAATCTATAGCAGCTCTGATTACTGTGTCACTTAAAATACTTCCAGACAAAAGCAACAGTAAAATCAAATAAAAATTATCTAAGATCTTTAAGAATGCATTGTATCACATAAACAGAAGTCTAGATTTATGGCAGCCTGCCAAATAGGCTCTAGAGTAGCCCACATGCCACTTAGTGTTCATGCCCTTGTAAGTTCTCCAACCCATAGGCAGAAATTGTGACCTCTCTAATCAACGGAATAAAGGTAACAGATGTATGTGATTTTGTATACATGATTATACAGCATAAAACTATAAGCCATGTCCTAGGTTATTTCCTTAATGCTTTTGAGAAAGCAAGTAGTCATGTTAGCAAGGCTTATCTAACAAGGAACTTAAGGTGGCATCCAGCTGATAGCCAATAAATACTGAAGCCCTCAGTTTGCCATCCCAAAGGAACTTAATTCTTCCAACAAACATGTGAGCTTGAAAGCAGATTCTTCCCCGGTTGAATTTCAGATTAGAACATAGTTCTGACAACATACGAGATGCTGAAACAGAGGCCACAGCCATTCCGTGGTCAGACACTGGACTTACAGACACTGTAATAAATACATTATTTATGGAACTTAGTTCATGGAAATACTGTTATGCAGCAAAAGATAACTAGTACAGGGAGTTTGAAAGTTGGCTAATTACGTGGTTCAGAAACATGGGTCTGGTTTTGTATTGATGTTATTGCTGCAAAACCAATCATCCAAAACTTAGTGGCTTAAAACAACAATCATTTTATCATGGTCCATAATCTGTGAGCCAGGGATTCTGGCAAGGCACAGCTAGGTAGGTAATGCTTCTGTTCTTCATGATTTGGTGGTATTTAATTCATGCCTGATTTGGCTTAAAAGGTCCAAAAAGGTCTCACTCAAATGCCTGATAGTTGGCAAGGATAGCTAGACATCTAGGTGACAGGGATCAGCTGAGCAACTTTTCCATCAATATAGTTACAGTCTCTCTTCATGTGGCCTCCCCCGCAGGTAGGTTTGGATTACTTGGATTACTACTTGAATTACTCATGAGTCAGCTAATGGTTCTAAGGGCTAGATATCTGAGAGATAGGAGTTGAATCTTTCGATCTCTGAAAAGTCCAAGGTGTTGGTCAAAGCAATTACAGGGTCTTATCAAAGGAGATGTGGTCATAGACCCTATCTCTCAATGGCAGGATTGTTAAAGACATTTTGGTCATCTGAATCCACTATAGTCAGTATCTTAGTTATTCTCGAAAGGTCAAGAGCTGTCTTCTTAGTGCCAAGTAGTTCTTACTACACAGTTATGTCCAGAGGTAAGAAGAAACTCATGTTTTCTTTTCTTTTTTTTTTTTTTCAGAGATTGAGGAATGTTTTCTCAGAAGCCTTCTCTATTAAGTTGTATGGTATTCTCAGATCTACAGTAATCATATAATATACAGTAATAATAATCATACTACTCAACAAGGTAGTATTTACGTATCATATGTGAATATTATTTAGTTCTTATAAAAACAGAATTAGGTACTAGTATTTTTCCATTGTTATTGTTTTTCCCTTTTCAAGTGCACTGATTCTCAAAAGTCTATAATAACCACTGAATTAATCAACTTTTGTCAGTTTTACAGATGTCAATGTCTGAAGTGATGAGAACACATAGGTATATATGGGAATATATATGTGTATATATATGTGTGTGTGTGTGTGTATATATACACACACATATATTCCCAGGTGATAGGGATATATATGTGTATATATATACACACTATCGGCTCTCATATGATTTACATCTTTGAGTAGGATATAAAGAATTATCATGTAAGCAAATAAGTAAGTTATTGAATGTGAGACACCATGGAAAAAACAGGGAGCAGAAGTACACATTAAGGAAGACCTCAAATATGTTGTGTATGCTGGCCAGAATCAAAAGCAAAACATTTACAAATGAATGAATTTTCTTTTTTTTTAATATAATTTCAAGTTTTATTATAGATTAAGGTGTACAAGTGCAGGTTTGTAACCAGGTACATTATGTGATGCTGACGTTTGAGTACAAATAATCTCATTATCCTGTTAACGAGCCTAGAATCTAATAACCTAGTAGGTGCTTTTCAGCCCATTTCCCTCTTCCTCCTCTCCCTTCTAGTAATCCCTAGTGCCTATTGTTCCCATCTTTATGTTGATGAGTATTCAGTGTTTATCTCCCACATATAAGTGAAAACATGCATTGTTTTGGTTTTATGTTCTGTGTTAATTCTCTTAGGATAATGGACTCCAACTGCATACATGTTGTGGCAAAGAACATGATTTCATTCTTTTTACAGTTGTGTAGTTTTCCATGGTTCACATGTATCACATTTTTGTCTATCCTGTACACTGTAGAAGGGCACCTACATTGATTCCATATTTTTGCTATTGTGAACAGTGGTGCAATGAACATATGAGTGCATGTGTCATTTTGATAGAATGTTATTTTCCTGTTGGTATATATCCAGTAGTGGGATTGCTGGGTTAAATGGAAGTTCTGTTTCAGTTTCTTTGAGAAATCTCCAAATTGTTTTCCACGGTGACTGAATTAGTTTGGATTCTCCTCATTAGTGTATGAGTGCTCTTTATTCCCTGCAGCCTCCCTAGCACATGCTATTTTTGACTTTTAAATAATTGCCATTCTCACTGGTGTGAGATGGTATCTCATTCTGGTTTTGATGTCCATTTCTCTGATAATTAGTGATGTTGAGTATTTTTATATGTTTCTTGGCCACCTTTATGTTTTCTTTTGAGAGCTATCTGCTCATGTCCTTTGACCATTTTTAACTGGATTATTTGTTTTTTGCTTGTTGATTTTTTAAAGTTCTTTATAGATTCTGGATATAAGACCTTTGTCAGGTGCATAATATGTGAATATATTCTCCCATTCTGTAGACTTATTTGATTACTCTGCTGGTAATTTCTTTTTCTGTGTGGAAACTCTGTATAGTTCAATGAGGTTTTACTTGTGAATTTTAGTTTTTGTTGCAATTGCTTTTCAGGATTTAGCCACACATTCTTTGTCAAAGCTAGAATGTTGAGAAGTGTATTTCCTAGGTTTTCTTCTAGAATTTATATAGCTTAATATCTTACCTTTAAATCTTTAATCTATCTTGAGTTAATTTTTATGTATAAACAGGGGCAGGGCTCCAGTTTTATTCTCCAGCATATGGCTATCCAGTTATCCCAGAACCGTTTATTGAACAGGATGTTCTTTCCCCATTGCTTGTTTTTGTCATTTTTTTTAAAGATTAGATGGGTATAGTCATGCAAGTTTATTTCTGTGTTCTCTGTTCTGTTCCATTGGTCCAAACATCTGTATTTGTCCAAGTACCATGCTGTCTTGGTTACTGGAGTCTTGCAGTGTAGTCTGCAGCTGGGTAATATGATGCCCCTGACGTATTCTTTGTATAGGATTGCTTTGTCTACTCTGGATCCATTTTTGGTGCCATATAAATTTTAGAATACATTTTTTTCTAATTCTTTGATGAACGATGTTATTGTTTTGACAGGGATAGCATTGAATCTGTAAATATTTTGGGCAATATGGCCATATTAACAACATCGATTCTTACAATCCATGAGCATGGAATAATTTTTAATTTACTTGTGTTGTCTATGATTTCTTTCAGCAGTATTTTTAGTTTTCTTGTAGAGATCTTTCACCTCTGTGGTTAGATGAATTCCTACGTATTTCACATTTTTTTGTGGCTATGTGAATAGAGTTGTGTTCTTGATCTGGTTTTCAGCTAGAACACTGTTGGTGTTTAGAAAGGCTACTTATTTTTGTACATTGAATTTTGTATCCTGAAACTTTACAGAAAACACTTTTTAGTCTTAGGAACATTATGGCAGAGTCTTTAGGGTTTTCTGAGTATAAAACTATACAATCAGCAAAGAGAGATAATTTTACTTCTTCAGTTCCTATTTGGATGCTTTTTATTTCTTTCTCTTGCTTGATTACTCTGGCTAGAACTTCTATTAACATATTGAATAGTAGTAGTGAGAGTAGGCATTCTTGTCTTACTCTGATTCTCAAGGTGAATGATTCCAACTTTTGCCAATTCAATATGATGTTGGCTGTGGGTTTGTTATAGATGCCTCTCACTGTTCTGAGGCATGCTCCTCCAATGCCTAGTCTCCCAAGGATTTTTGTCATGAAAGGATGTTGGATTTTAATGAAGGCTTTTTCAGCATCTATTGAGATGACCATATGGTTTTGTTTTTTGATTCTGTTTATGTGGGGAATCACATTTATTGATTTGTGTATGTTGAACCAAACCTACGTAATTGTGGTGAATTAATTTTTTGGTGTGCTGCTGGATTCAGTTTGCCAGTGTTTTGTTGAGGATTTTTGCATCTGTGTTTATCAAGAATATTGGCCTGAAGTTTTCCTTTTATGTTGTGTCTCTCTACTAGATTTTCATATCAGGATGATAATGGCTTAATAGAATGAGTTAGGGAGTAGCCCCTCTTCCTTGAATTTTTGGAATAGTTTCAGTAAGATTGGTGTCAGTTCTTCTTTGTACATCTGGTAGAAGTTGGCTATACATCATTCATCTAGTCCAATGCTCTTTTTTTCTTGGTAAGTTTGTTATTATTAATTTAATTTTGAAACTTCTTATTGGTCCATTTAGGTTTTCATTTTCTTTCTGGTTTAATCTTGGGAAGTTGTGTGTTATTCATTTTATCTATATTTTCTAATATATGTGCATAGAGATGTTCCTAAGTCTCGGAGGATCATTTGTATTTCTGTGGTATCTTTACAATTTCTTATTGGGCTTATTTGAATCTTCTTTTTTCCTAATATATTAATCTGTTAGTGGTCTATAAATTTTGTTTATTCTTTTGAAAAATCAACTCAGTTTTATTGATTCTCTGTATGGACTTCTGGTCTCCATTTTCATTCTTCTCTAATGTTAGTCATTTTTTTTTCTTCTACTAGCTTGGAGCTTGAGTTCTTTTTTCTAGTTCCTTTAGGTGCAATGTTAAATTATGAATTTGAGATCTAACTTTAATGAATGTATTTAATTTATCCTTCATGTATGAAGCTTAGTTTGGCAGCATATATGATTCTTGGTTGGAATATATTTCCTTTAAGAGTGCTGAAAACTGCCCCCCAACAATTTCTATCTTGTAAGGTTCCTCCTGAGAGGCCTCCTGCTAACCTGATGGGGTTCCCTTTGTAGGTAACCTGACCTTTCTAGCTGCCTTTAAGATTTCTTTTTGCATTGACTTTAGTGAGTCTGATAACTCTGTACCTTGGGGATGGTCATCTTGTATAGTATCTAGCAGGGGTTCTCTATATTTCTTCGATTTTTATGTCTTCATTTCTTGCAAGTTTGAAGATATTTTCATGGATTATATCTTCAAATATGTTTTCCAAGTTGCTCACTCTCATCTTTCAGGAATGCCAGTAAGTCATAGATTTGATATCTTTACATCATCTCTTATTTCTCAGAAGTTTTGTTCATTTTAAAATTCTTTTTTCTTTACTTTTGCGTGATTGGTTGATTTAAACAAATAAACAAAAAACAGTCTTCAAGCTCTGAAATTACGGTCTTGGCTATATCTATTCTGCTGTTAGTACTTCCAATTATATTACAAAGTTCCAGAAGTGAATTCTTCAGTTCCAGAAGTTCGTTGTGGTTCCTTCTTTTCTTTTTCTTTTTTTTTTTTGGCGGGGTCTCGCCTGATTGCCCAGCCTGGAGTTCAATGGCACAATTTCGGCTCACTGCAACTTTTGACTCCCGGGTTGGATCAATTATCTTGCCTCAGCCTCCTGATTAGCTGGGATTACAGGCACCTGCCACAACACACAGCTGGGATTTTCTGTATTTTTAGTAGAGACAGGATTTCACCATGTCAGGGTGGTCTTGAACTCCTGACCTCAGGTGATCCACCAGTCTTGGCCTCCCAATGTGCTAGAATTACAGGCATGAGCCACCATGCCCAGTCATCATGATTCTTTCTGAAAGAGCCTATTTGATCTTGCAGCTCTTGGATCATTTGTACTGGATTTATGGATCGGGTTTTAACTGTCTCCTGGATCAAGATGAGCTTCCTTGTCATTCAGATTCACAATTCTGTATCTGTCATTTTAGTCATCTCAATATAGTTAAAAATCATTTCTGGGAGACAAGCGTGTTTGTTTGAAAGTAAGGGGACACACCAGCTTTTTGAGTTATCAGAAATTTTGCACTGATTCCTTCTCCTGTACTAGGGCTGCTGTTCCTTTAACTGCAATGTAAGTTGAGTACAGTATAGTTATTTGGCTTCATTTTAGGTGCTCCCCAAAGGCCAAGACTTTATACATAATCTTTATGTGTGGCTGGATTTTTGCCTGAGTTTTCACAAGCACTGTATAGTGGAAAATACTTTAGTGTTGTAATTTGGCCTGTGATCTAGTAGGTGGAACTTAAACTTGGTGGGCCATGGATAGGCTCTTAGCTGCATGGCATTTTTGTATTTTGGCACATTGGCAATAGTGTATTGTGAACAAAAGAGGGATGATCCCCATTTGATCTGATCCTGGGCCTTGGAGGAGCCCTGTCTGATCACTGGCTTCATGCTCACATTTTCTTTGTCAGTTATTCTGGGCTGTGGGGCTGCCTCAGGCCAGGGCTGTGGTTGACAGGCAGTTTGTACCCTTCCCATACCATCCCTGTGGAGGGAGGTATGTCCCAGTTTCCCACTGGCTGACAAACCTGGGTGTCACTCTCTTCAGCATTCTGAGAATGAGGGCTCCCTCCCTGCTTATGTGCTGTCCACGCTGGTGAGTCCTACCCAGCTAGGAGCACTGGGAGTGGGTAGAGTTATCTGGTCTGCTGTCCAGGTGCTTCCCAGGGGAACAAGAAGCTATACTCACCTGCAGAATGTGGGCAGATATGGGGCACTGTGCTGAAAGCCACAGTTGGTGTGTCTTCCCCAGCTAGGAGCAACAGGAGTAGATAGAGTCAACATTTTGCTGTCTAGGTGCTTCTTGGGGAAACACAGGGCTGTGCCTACCTACAGAGTTCAGATACAAGTGGATCTGTTATGCTGGAAGCCTGAGCAGACATGTCTTTCCCAGCTACATACTTACTGTGGGGATGGATGGAGTCACTCACTCAAATGTCCAGGTGCTTCCTGGGGAACACATAGCAGTGTCCTCTAGCAGAGTTCAGGCAGAAGTAGGACTGCTGTGCTGGAAGCTGTTGCTGAGCCTTGTCTGGTGAGTGGGAGTAAAGAAATTGTATTGCCCCAAACACCATGACTGGGGCCACTGTTGAGGCTATGGTAGCTGGTGCTCTGCTGCTCTGGAAAACAAGATCTGTGGGGGTCCCCATGGACTTCATTGTTGCCTCCATAAAAGTGAATGGCACCTCTCGGTATCAGTCTAGAGGACCAGTGGGGTCAAGGTATTCTCTTGATTGCAGGATTGCTCAGGTTCCTGTGGGAAGTGTGGATTCCGCAGTGGCTCTCCCTCATTCACCCGTTCCCTGTGTTGTGGAGTTTCTCCTGGCTTGGTGCTGATCTGCAGTATGCTGCTGCCCAGCTTCATGGTTTTCTGTTTGTGTCTCCCTGTCCCTTTGATGGTCCCTGACATGGTTTCTTAGATAGCTTGCCGGGTCAATGTTTACTCACCACTTTGCTTCCTCTCCGTGAGAGCAGCGCCCACTAGCTGCTTCCGAAATAGGAGTTAAGAGCAAAAATTACATAGGCAGATAGTGAGGGTACACACAGGAGTCCTTGGTAAGGTTTTCCTTTTAATGAAAAGCAGCTCCCAAATCATTTTCTTTTCTAACAAAGAGCAGCCTGTAAAATTGAGCTGCAGACACAGACAAATAAGCTGGAAGCTTGCAGGGGTGAATGTCGGCAATTATGCCAATGGGCAAAGGCCATCTAGTATTAGGCATGTTCGAACTGGTGGCTCCATCCTCCCTTCTTTTTGCCAAATCATGTGTACAGTAAAGAGAAGATAATACGGCCCTGGCCAAGCAAAGACCCCATTTTCATAGTAAGAGTAGGGGACAGTAATAAGCCTTTGCTGGGTGATGTGTAAACGTCACAGCTGGCCCAACCAATCTGTGGCACCTACATAAATCAGACACAACCTCCTCAAGTCTGCCTATAAAATCTGGCACAGCTCGTGGCAGGCTGGCTGTTCACTTTCAGATGCCCCCTCTCTCGCAAGAGAAAGAGAGTTGCTCTCCTGTCTCTTTCTTTTGCCTATTAAAGCTCCACTCCTAAACTCACTCCCTGTGTGTCCATGCCTTAGTCTTCTTGGCATGAGACAATGAAATCCGGGCATTTACCCCAGAGAATTAGGCCGTTTCACTTCTAGTCCACCATCTTGCTTATTCCTACCAATGAATGAATTTTAAAATACCAAATTCTTTTCAGGATACTTAATTAATGGCAGATATAATACGGTAAAATAAGATATATATTAAAATGTGAATATTTAGAATTATTATGTTTATGATTTAGAAACATTTCTAAAAGCTATCAAGATGATAGGCCTATGAAACACAATTTCAAGATAACTATACACCTGTCAATTTATAATTAAGGCACTGACCGATTAAGTGCTGATGTCCACATTTTCAAAATCATACTATAAAAATTGTATTCTGAAATGTTCAAAATATTCCATACTGATAGAATGCTATTTCCAGCATTATTATTTAATACTAGAAGTATAAATTAATATTTATTTTCCTTAGATATTGTTAAATATTGAAACCAAAGGGTTTTTTATGGGAGAATTTTAGCATTTTAAATGGGAGTGATGAGAAAACTTTATCATCACTCTTCTCCAGGCATAAGAACTTTTAGCATCATAATCATATGCCCTACAATCTGCCTTAAAGCCACACATTACATTCATGACATGTCATTTGATGAGGATTTATATAAGGACATAAGACAGGCATGAAAAACAATTGTTCATGCTACTTCTCTATCAGGCTCATGGAAAACAATTGACTACATCAAACAAATTTCCTCATTTCTACTCTTTTCATAATACTAAGTGTGCTGTTTTTTCTTTCATTCTCACCAGCCACCTCTTTTGATTAATTATGCTTCCTATATGGATTTTCATAATGGATAAAACAAATATATACATTTAAAGATGAAATATATATCTCATTTTTCCCTCTCAAATGAACGCTTTTCTTCTTTGCAGTTGTTCCTAAAGCATTAATCAGCATAACTGTTAAAGCTTAAACAGACTATTACAGATGTGACATCCAGATGACTCTGAATGCAGACAAAATAAAATCTTTTTTGATAGGGGTATCTACTCTCTATTATCTTTATCATGCCTCAGTCTTAGAAAAGATTAGCACTTGTAATTGCTAAAGATTTCACCCAAGGAAAGCACATATAGTGGAGATAAATATGCCTAAAACAAATATAGATTATTACTTCTACTCTTCATAATATCCAAATGCAAATCTTCTCTTAGCAAAAAAATCATAAATTTGCTTTTACTAGAGTATGAATTACATCAATTTTTTTTGTTATCACCCAAGGTAGCTATATTTAATGAGTCTCAAATTCTATCCAAAATTTGTCTGTAGAATATGAGACATTGATAAAGAGGTTGAACAGATCTATGGTGCTCTTCTGTGGATTGCAAGTAGCCTTTTCATGGTCTTTGAGATCACATTGTGTACTATACATTCAAAACATTGACAGTGCCTAAAAATGGAACAATTGCTTTCCTAAAGGAATTGGAATACGGAAAATACATTGTATCCTTTATGTCACCATATAATGTTCTGCAGGTAACTAGGTTACAATTTTGTATCTCCTTTTTGCAAAGTGAATCTTTTTATTCTACTTTTTTAAACTATGTCATTGTCAAAGCAGAAATGAATCCTTAGGTGTTAATAAAGTTTATGCTTTCTGTAAATATTGGTATTTGTAGCATTTAGCTTTCCATCTAGTCTAAAATAATGATATGCATACAGAAATATGACAAACAATATTTTCCCATAATTATATGAGATGAATTGGAAATTATTATATCATGAAAATTTTAAAAATGCTTATTTGCTTTCTTGTTCACTTCTTTTAGTTAACTCCTTAGTTGACAGAAATACTTATTATAATAAATACCTATATTATTTGATAATTTTTGGCTTTTTACCTTATACATAATTTGAAATAAAAATTTGAAGACATTTCAACCTAATTTCTACTATTGTTGGTCAATTTGGGGGGAAATTTGATTTTTAACTTTCTTAGAGATTAGAACGTCCAGTTAAGATTTCATCCACAGACATCAATCCTTAAAAAAAATTAATTTTAGAGTACAGTTATGTATTGCATGACAATGTTTTGATCAGTGATGGACTGCATATAAAACTAAGGTCACATAAGATTATAAGGGAGCTGACAATTCCTATCACCAAATGACACTGTAGTTGTCATAATGTCATAGCACAACACATTGCTTTTTCTATGTTTAGGTAGTTAACACACAATACTTACTATTGTCCTACAATAGCCTACAGTGTTTAGTACAGTAATGATTGTACAGTTTTGTAGCCTAGAAGCAACAGGCTGTACTAAATGCCTGGGTTTGTAGTAGGTACACCCTCTAATGTTTATGCAACAACAAAATTGCCAAAAGACACATTTGTCAGAATGTATTCCACTTGTTAAATGATGTGTGGCTGTAATGGGCAATGCCTTTAATCTCTGAGATGTTATACATTTTTAGATTTCAGATATTACTATAAGTTCAATATTTCTAGCTTCCAAATTCAAATTTGTAAGAATCCTTATTATTTTAAAATAAGGAATTCTGCTACCTCTTAAAGTCAGTAAGTTAGAATGACCACCCTAGGCTGTTGGGAGTATTTTTTTTTAAGAGAACAAAAGGCAAGAGTATCATGCTTAATTGTGACATTAACATTAAAAGAAAAGTGGTCAGTGTGGCAGACATATGAGTTAAGAAATCCTGGGATCTGAAGTTAGTTACATGTCAAGAAGATCTGCAATTTCAGTTTAGTGATATTCATCTTCCTTGAACCCTCTGACCAATTATAAAGCCTAAACCCACATGACATAGAAAATAGAAACTAGACTTCATTCATCTCTGTCCTAAAATCACATGTACTTTCTCCTCATTTCTTTTCATCCATCCTAAAACAGCAAACGTCTGATATGACTTACTCAATGCATATATAGCAAAGAAAAGCTGTCAATTAAAATGTTAGTAAGAAGTAATGAGGAAATTCTGTCATCTATAGGCTTATCTAAAGTCTGGTTCTTTTTAATCATTTATTTTCTGGAATAGCTAAGCCTAATTCTTACCCATGATTATATCTCGAGTATTTAGCAATCACTGCATCCAGAATCTTATTGGCTTGGTCTTCTGTTATCCATTTCAGTGATGTACTACGTTTTTGGCAACACTTTAATTTCAGGATTTTTATATCAGCATTTATGGAAGAGAGCAAGGGAGTGTGCTTGAACAATAAAAATTATGGCTAATAAGATTAAATATTAACAAACATAATTTCATTAAGTGTTATATTTCAAGTATTGTTTTCTCTTTGGGTTTAATTTTTGTAACAATGATAAATATAAAGTACGATAATCAGACAAATAGGAACAAATTGTGGCATTTTAATTAGGATTAATAGCTCGCATTTAAAGGTAATTAATTTGGTCACTTTGTCTACTCTACAACTTAGCTTTTGAAAATAATAAATGAAATGAGTGTATTTAATAGTCGATCTAATTTTCCAGTACATAATATTTGTATGTACTTAGATGATACATGTGATATTTTGTTACATGTATAGTCTTTGTGGTCATCCATAGAGTATTTGGGGCATTTATCACCTTGGGCAAAATACCTATATTTTGGGAAAATTTCAAGTCTTCTATTCTAGCCATTTTGAAATATACAATACATTGTCATTAACTGTAGTCTCCTTTTAGATCTAATAATACTTGCTTGATATGTATCAGTGCTCCGGTCTGGAGTAATATATGCTCAAAATTGTTACATCCTCTGTCTAAATTAATTTCATTATCATTATATAATGACATTCTTTTTCTCTTTTTACACTTTGTGCCTTGAAGTCTGTTTCATCTGACATGAGTATAGCGGGTTCTGCTTGCTTTTTGTTTCTATTTACATAGAATATCTTTTTGCATTCTTTTCTTATCAGTTTACATGTGTTTATAGGTGAAGTTTTCCGTAGGCAGCATATAGCTGGGTAATTTTAAAAAATCATTCAGTCTTTCTTTGATTTCTTCATCTGTAAATAGTATCAGTTGTGTCTGTGATTTCCACAGTAGCTTGGGGTATAGTTAATAGTGGAGGCTGTAGTGAAGTTTTACTCAGGGACAAAGTGACAGCTGGTCTGCCTTTGGGCCCTAGTAGTGGTAGCAGTGGTCCAAGCAGGCCTGTCTTTGGGCCTCAGAGTAATGTATGCTGACACCACTGTTAGTTGGTTTAGTAAGTCCAATTCTTGGGCCTCCTGGCAACTTGCTCAATTGCCGTTAGTGGGAGGGGTGAGTCAGATGGACCCCTGGATAGCAGGTATGATGTAGGCAATAGCAGTTGCAGTGTCTGGCCAGCCCTCTGGCTCCTGAGTGGTCCATGCTGGTGTTAGTGCTACCTACAATGGAATGTGTACACCAGTCCCACCTACAGGTGGTATGGGTAGGTGGGTGCCAGCTGTTTTGGCAGGTTGGGAACCTGACTGCAGGACCCTGGAAGGAGTACTTAAGTTCCAAAAGTGGTGAAGTGGGCTGGGTGATATCCAGGTCCCTAGATCATCTGCTCAAGCACTGGGAGGAGGAGAGTGAGGGCAAGATCAGGCAAACCTGTCATCAAGCCCCATGGTGGTGTATGCAGGTACTGGATTTGATAGCTAGGGATGGGATGATCCCCAGGCTCTTGGTATGATACTCAAGAGGGTGTGGCAGCAGATGCTCTGTAACCTTGTTACTGGGGAGGGTAAAAATTGCTTTCAGTGGCAGTAGTCATATATAGGCAGCTGGGGAGCATGTGCTCCACTCATGTTTTGGCCCTAGCAGTGGCAGCCAGCTATAGCAATGGCTGTGAGTAGGGAATATCAATGAAACTCTAGAGACCTGGAGATGCAGAAGGTGTTGGGTTCTCCAGGCAGGATAAAATCCAATGAAGTTTAAGGCCCTTCATGGCACCTTGCTGTAGCTGCTTATGACTCAGGTGATGGGTGGGACCCATCTTGAACTCCCTCTCTGGAGCAATGCCATTGTATGGTCCCCAAACAGTTAGTTTCAGGGCTTGTAAGGGTCTAGGGGCTCTCTCATGGCAAGGATTACAAGATTCCATGGAGGGAATAGAGAGTGCTGGGGTCTTATATTTACTTTTACTTGTCATTGAGGAGACCCTACAAGCTTCTACCTGATCCCAAATGGACTGACTTACTTCTCTTTCCTTGCTTTAACTGTTTTCTGTAACTTCTGTACTGAATTCTGTACTGTGTTCTCTTTTAGATGATCTATTCAGCATGTCTACTTGCTCTTTTTGTTCTTCTCCATGGAGCAGTCTAGTACCAAATATCTCATGTCAGGCATCTCAAAGATCCTTTAATTTAGTTTTTAATGAAAAAAACTTATTTATCATTTTGGCATTTTGCCATATTGACTTGTAAAGTACATTGCAATGGAAAATATACCACAGTTAAAGATTGCATAAAATGGAAAAAAAATTAGGTGGTGCTAACTATGAGTTTTGATTTAGAGAGCAATATTTTGTCCATTAAATGAACCCTACATTCAGGAGGCTTTTGCTATTCTTTGGCTGGCTTAAATAGTTCCCATTTGGTAAGGCTCACTTAGTTTAGCACATTTCACATTTTTTTTTCAGATGCCATAACAGATCTTTTGCTGTTTTATGTTTTTCCCTCGTACTGATTCAGTTTTCACTTACTCATCAAACGGTCCCAGACCTAGTCAGTAAATGCATACTTGGTTTTAAGTTTTGTTTTGTTTTGGTCTATCGCCTTCTTCATTAATTACTTACTCTTTAAAGCATTCTTCTTTGATGAGCATGTAATTATTACACAGTTTTAATATAAGGATTATTCTATGAGATTTCTATGAAATTTTTTTAGTAATGCATTCTATTTTCTACTTTCATTCATCACTGAAGAATTAATTCATTTCTCTTAAAACCTATAGGTAATATTCCCTTGTTTTCCAGCAGACTAACAGATAGTAAAATAATGTGAATTAACATAATAGGTGATGTCTGGTGTTTGTTAGAATTTAACATTGTGAGTACTATAGCTGTCAGCATTCTGTATTGTAGTTTTGCCACAGCTGATTATATGAGAGTTTTGCAAACTCATTTTTAATGTTATAACAATACATGAAGATAAGTGTGTCAATATTTCATGGTTCTGCAAAAGAAAAGCAGCAGGTGTTAATGTTTTAAGCTGAGGTTGTTAACTAGAGAGTTGATTGCGTAGTCCATACTATATATTTAAACCATTTTGGCATGGGGGACAAATTTCAAGGGAGACAATTTTTCCACAGATTAGGGTGACTTCTGGATGACTCAAGCATATTAAATTTATTGTGCATATTAAATTTATTTATTTCTATTAATATTCCTTTGTAATACATAAAAAATAATTATACAACTCATCATAATGTAGAGTCAGTGGGAGCCCCGAGCTTGTTTTCCTGCAACTAGATGATCCCATCTGGGGGTCATGGGAGACACTGACACTCAAAGTGTGTGGCTTATGTGCTGCAATTCCATATTCTTGTTTTGCTTACCGTCACTGCAGAAAACCCTGCTTCACAAAAATAGCTTGTTGGAAATGGAAGCAGGCTTTTCAGTACTTCTGCGGCAATTTCAAGATATTTCTCCTTGACTTTAATCCCGAATAGATGGAGATTTAAAGTTGTCTTGAACATACTATTATGGCCACCATGACTTGAGACCTCAAGCAGCTGATCCTCTTCTAGCACAAACAAAGTTGATTCACCTGGCTTAGTCACAAGTGGTGCGTGGATCCTGCCTTTTCCAGTATGGGTCTTTTCTGATTGATAAATAATGCTCAAACTCATTTGAAAGCTGAGATAGGTGATCATGTACCAGCTGGGAGAAAGACGGACCTAGCTCAGTCTCTTCAAAATCTCTGCTAATGTTTGAAACATGTCAAAATCCCAGTGTTCACTCATGTCCCTATATCTCCAGTTTGGCTTTGAATGCAGCAACTTTATCTACTGACTTCAACAGAGTTGTCAATATTCTCTTGAAATTAAATATTGAGTTCCTGGAGCAGGTTGAATATGTCACACAAGCAAGCAAATTTTGTTACCCATTCTGTGTCACTACAGTGTGCTGCCAGTGGTAACTATTTTCTAAAATAAATGTCTGGAGCATCTTTCATAACTCAAAAACTCTGGCCAGCCAGTGATTTGCCAAAAGCATTTCACGCCTGTGTATAAGAGAAGACATGTGTGCTGTGCATCCATCTCCTCACAGAGCTTCAACAAGCAGACATGAATTAAGGGCACATACTTTAATATGGTTGATAATTTAACCACATCCTGCAAAACATTGTTAAGTTTGAGTGACATTTTTTTGGCTAGCCAGCATTTCTCTATGGATGACACAGTGCCTAGATTCACATTCACAAGTGACCTCTTTGACAGTAGTAATGAAGCCAGAAAGCCATCAAGTCATGACAGCTGTTCCATCCATGCATATAATGACACCAAATGACCAATTTAGGTTTTCTGATATGTAATCATTCAGACTTGTATAGTTCTGCAGCTGTGGTGTTGGTTGACAGCAAAAATGCATGCCACATATCTTCATGTAAATCCTTCTGAAAATCTGTATCTCACAAAAACAAGCATTGTTGCTCTGTTGTCAAGACTGGTAGACCCATCAGCCTGGATTGCATATCATGATGACTCACTAATCCCTCTAACAGTTGTGCCTCAGTATCATCTGCTATTTCATCAATTCATCTAGTTTTGGTGCTAACCAAAAAAGGAACACGTGACACCTTTTAAACTGTAGACTATCCTAAATGTTTGTGACAAATGTCCCTGGCAGCAAGCAGAGTGAACTCTTCACCAATAGTAAAGGGTTTCTTAGCTTTAGCAATGTAGCCAGCCACTAAGAATGATGCTCCCAGTGCAGACACATTTCAATAATTGCTTTTGATCTTTATGTTCGTGTTTTTTGTTTTTTATTTTTTGAATAATGTCAAAGGCTTGTCTTTAATGCAGGGTGCTTGGTCTCCATGTGGCAAAGCAGTTTTGAAGGTTTGTGGCTTTATTGAATAGCTGATGAGCACGTATTATACAAAGGGAGCTTGAAGAATGTGAATCACCTGTTGCAATGAACCCATAATTTAAGCAGGAGTCCTCGTATTTTCTTTTAAACACAGCTTTCTTTTTGTTGGCAGTCTTAGCGTCTTCTGCTATCTTATCATTGGGTCTTTTCCCCTTTTCAAAGTAGCTTGCCAGTTACATTTGTTTTTCACTCATTTTGGCCAGGATTAGCTTGTGAGCTTATCAAAACTGTGACTGAAACAAGTGTGCATTGTGGGAAAGAGACACAGATAGAAGTGATGGGCCACACATGGACTAAAATGTGTTGGACTCTGACTTAAGCCTTCCACCAGATGCAGTTATACAGTCGAAGTATGTCAATTCACTTCTCTTTCATGTCACTCTGACTCACTTCTTGTAACCCAGACATTAAGAAAGTTTGCAAAAATATAAACCAATGTTGCCTTTAAAATTTTGTATTGTCTATGACATTACAGTTATTTTTTATTAACTTGCTATTTTTATATTAATGTTGTCTTTAATAGATTAATAAATACATAATTATAAATTTTTAGTTTTAATTTCTAGTATAATAAATATAAGGCATGTCAGCAAAAACTTCTTGGTGCACCAAAAACAATGTAAATATAAGCTATGTAAGCAAAAGCTTCTTGGTGCACTAAAAACAGTTGTAATCACGGAGTTTATAACAATAAATGCCTACATGAAGACAAAAGATAAATGTAAAAATAAACCATTCAGCTTTAAATACCAAGACACTAGAAAATGAAGAACAAACTAAGCCCAAAGACAAAAAAAATAAAATAAATAAAATAATATTCAGAGCAGAAATAAATAAAATAGAAACTGGTAAAAGCAATAGAAAAGATCAATGAAATTAAGAGTTGGTTTTCTAAAAAGAAACAACATTGACAAAACATTAACTAGACTAACTGCAAAAAGAGAGAGTTCTATATATACATATATTTACATATATACTATACTACATATGCATATATATACATGATAATTTTATGTCATATATGTGTGTATAATGTATATATACTTATATATATATGTGTGTGTATGTATTACATATATATATATATATGCCAAATATATATATTTGGTAGAATCTTTAAGAGTTTACATATATAAATAAATAATATACATATTAAATAAATATATATATTTAAATCTTGGAGTTTAAAATTGAATGGTTTATTTCACATTTATTATATATATGTGTATATATGTATATATTTCACATTCATCATATACATATATATGATGAATATAAATTAAGCAATTCAACTTTAAAGTAAAAATTAAGTTTCAATTTAGGAGTTCATATATATATAAAAGAGTTGAGCTTAGTGTGGTGGCACACACCTGAGGTCTAAGCTACTCAAGAGGCAAGGCCAACAAGGTCAAGGCAGAAGGATCACTTGAAACCAGGGGCTTGAGGCCAGCATGAGGAACAGAGGTCTTATTTCAAAACAAAACAAAACAAAAATCCCCCCCCAAATGTATTAGAATTAATAAATAAATTCAGTAAAGTTACAGGATAAAAAATCAATATATAAAAATTAGAGGTGAATCTATATGCTAACAATAAGCTAGTCAAGAAAAAACTCAAGAAAACATCATATTTAAAGTAGCATCAAAATATACTTGGAAATGAATTTAACCAAGAAGTTAAAAGATCTATACACTGAAAACTGTAAAATATTAATAAAGTAAATTGAAGATGACAAAAATAAATGAAAGACACTCTGTGTCAACACATTAGATGAATTAATATTTTAAAAATACCTATACTACCCAAAGTGATCTTTGGAATCATTGTTATACCTATCTAAATTCCAAAGCCGTTTTTCACATAAGTAGAAAAAACAATCTGAAAATTCATATGTAATCACAAAAGACCCTGAATAGCCAAAACATTATTGTGCAAGAAGAACAAAGCTGTAGACACCACATTACCCAATTTCAAAATATATTACAAAGCTATCATAACCAAACAGCAAGGTGCTGGCATAAAAAAGAAACAAACATTGGAACAGACTAGAGCACCCAGAAATAAATCCATTCTTGTTATTTGACAATGGTGTCTAGAACACATAATGAGAAAAAAGATAGAGTCTTTGTATGCTCTTTGGAAAGCCAGATATACAAATCCAAAAGAATACAATTGGAAACTTATCTCACACCATATACAAGAACCAACTCAAAATAAATTAAATTAAGCAAAGACCTGAAAGTATATAGCTGCTACAAGAAAATACAGCAAAAAGATTTCTCGATATTGGTCTGAGCAATAATTTTTTGGATAAAATCCCCAAAGCACAGGTAACAAAAACAAAAATAGGATTGGATCAAACTAAAAAGCTCCTGCATAACAGAAAAATAATCAACACAGTGTAGAGACAACTTTTGGAATGGGAAAAAATAATTCACATATCTGATAAGGAGTTCATATCCAAAATATTTAGAAACTTAAACAAAGCAAGAAAACAACTCAACTAAAAAATCAGCAATTGACCTGAATAGACATTTCTCCAAGGAAGAAATACAAATGATGAACAGGCATTTGAAAGAATGGTCAACATCACTAATCATCAGAAAAATGCAAATTAAAACCACAATGAGAATATCACCTTGTGCCTATTAGAATGGCTATTATTAAAAAGGTAAAAGATACCAAGCCTTGGTGAGGATGTGAAGAAGAAGAAACACTTATATGCTGTTAGGAGGAATTTAAATTAGTGCAGCCATTAAGGAAAACGGTGTGGAGGTTTCTAATACAGTAAAAGTAAAAACAGAACTACTATATGAGTCAGCAGTTCTGCTGCTAGGTACCTATCCAAAAGAAAGGAAATCAATATGTCAAAGAAATAGTCTTCACTCCCAGCATTATTCAAATAGCCAATATATAGAAACAACTTTAATTGTCCATTGAAAAATGAATTGTAAAGAAAATGTTATACACACATACATACACAACACAATGGGATACTATTGAGCCTTAAGACAGAAAGAATTCCTGTCATTTGTGACAACTTGAATAAACCTAAAGGTCATTATTCTAAGTGAAATAAGCCAGGCACCAAAAGACAAAACCCACATAATCTCACACAAAATCTCACTTTTATGTGGAATCTAAAAAAGTCTAACTTACAGATTCAGAGAGTTAAAGAGTGGTTGCCTGAATCTGGTTGGGGGTAAGGTCCAATAGGGAGATGTTGATGAAAGAATACAAACTTTAGTTAGACAAGAATATGCTCTCGAGGTCTATTGCATAGCCTATCAACTGTATTTAATAATAAATACTGTATACTTGAAATTACTAAGAAACTAAATTATAAATATTCTCACCACTTACACCAAAATGGTAAACTATGTGAGGTGATGATATATTAAGTTGCTTGATTTTGGTAATTATTTCACAGTGTATAGATATATTAAAATTTTACATTGCACACTTTAAATACTTTCAATTTTATTTGTAAAATATACCTCAACAAAGTTGGGAAAATATAATTCTAACACATACACACCAAAAAAAAAAAAAAAAAAAGAGAGAGAGAGAGAGAAAAACAAAAGTTCGTTACACTTAACGGTTTTTAAAAAAAAAAAAAAAAAAAAAGCCAGGACCAAAATGTTTCAAAAAAGCTGATCTAAAAGGCAGCCAAATAGATGAATGTTTTAGGAATTTTAATTGTTTTAATGCTGAGGAATTATAAATAATAACAACAGTCTTTTCTTAATTTGTTCATATTTTATTAAAATGATTATTTCTATCTCATCGAATTTTTCTTTTACACAGTAATTTCTTAGTAAAAAATATCCGTTTTATAACTTTTACATAAAACTTGATTTCAGTTATATGTAAAAGTTCAGAAATGTTTTTGTCTCAGTATCCCTGTAATTTAACTTAATTGGGAAGTACAGGGACTGCTATCTCATGGACTTGAGATCTATTGTGACATTACAAAAAATAAGTACTGTTAGACAAATGTCTAACAATCTGTTTCCACAGCACCTGCTTTTATCATGAACATGGGAATTCAGTTTTCTCTGTCATATTAGTATTCTCCATGTTATATATTTTAATAGTTAAAAATGAGTGTATTTTTTTTTTTTTTTTGGAGATGGAGTCTTGCTCTGTCACCCAGGCTGGAGTGCAGTGGTGCTATCTCTACTCCCTGTAACCTCTGCCTCCCAGATTCAAGCAATTCTCCTGCCTCAGACTCCTGAGTACCTGGGATTACAGGAATGCGCCACACACCTGGCTAATTTTTTGTTTTTTTAGTGGAGACAGGGTTTTATCACGTTGGCCAGTCTGGTCTCCAACTCCTGACCTCTGGTGATCTGCCCACCTCAGCATCTTAAAGTGGTGGGATTATAGGCGTGAGCCACCATGCCCAGCTGGATTTAATTTTTACAATGTATTTTTGTTTAAAAGTAAATTCAAATATATTATATGACATTAAATGCAGAAAAAATAAAGTTGGCTCAATATTCTGGTTATTTAAATTTTGCTGCTTACACGTATGCTATAAACGGCATGTTACCAGGATCTTGAACTTCCTTATTGTGAACCTGATTAAAAATAATGGCAGGTCATTAAATAAACAATTTATTCTGCTGACAGCTGCCCACAAAATTTTACTTTTTACTAGACATTAAAATCAAAATACTATGCAATTCAAGAGTAGTTTATTATTTTAAAAAAACCTTTTTGCATTGATAATGTTAATTAAAAGTCTGTAATCTTTTTTAAATGTTTAACATTTATAAAGTTTAAATAAAATGAATAAAAGACAACTGAAAATATTACTAAATAGCAAGAATATTAGGTTAGATATCTGACATTGGTAAGTAATGCATACATTTTTGTTTTGTGACATGTACCACCATTCTGGGAATTCAAGAAATAATGAATTACAACTGGGCTAAAAACATAAAAATTGCATTTATAGGCTGGGTGTGGTGGCTCATGCCTTTAATCCGAGCACTTTGAGAGACCAAGGCAGGTGGATCATGAGGTCAGGAGTTCGAGACTAGCCTGACCAATATTGTGAAACCCCATCTCTACTAAAAATACAAAAATTAGCTGGGCATGGTGGTGCATGCCTGTAATCCCAGCTACTGAAGAGGCTGAGGCAGGAGAATCACTTGAACCTGTGAGGTAGAGGTTCCAGTGAGCTGAGATCATGCCACTGCACTCCAGCCTGGGTGACAGAATAAGACTGCGTCTCAAAAACAAAAAAAAAAAAATTGCATTTATCAGACTAGTTCATTTGCTCAGAGTTTGATTTTGACTCCTGTAATGTAGGACTATTGTTTGAGATAAATAATGCTGATTGATAAATTGAAAGTAACATTTAAAAAATATTTATTAATTGGCTGAATGTAAAAGTTATAATTAATATATCACAAAGTTATAAATCTATATTTTTTTATTTTTAACTTATGTGGTTATATATTAGATGGATATATTTATGGGGTACATGAGATGTTCTGATACAGGCATATAATGTGAAATAATCAATCATGGAATATTGGCATCCCTTCAAGCATTCACAGTTTTGTTACAAATAATCCAATTATACTCTTTTACTTATTTTAAAATGTACAATTAAATTATTATAGAATGTAGCACCCCAGTTGCACTACCAAATATTAAGTATCATTCATTATTTCCAGCTAGTTTTGTTGGTAATCATTAACTATCCCTCCTCCCCACTACCCATCCCAGCCTCAGGGAACCATCCTTCTATTCTCTACCTTTCTACCTCTATGAGTTCAATTGTTTTTTTGATCCAACAAATAAGAGAGAACATGCGATGATGATTGCCTTTCTCTGGTTGACTTATTTCCCTTGACATAATGATCTCCAGTTCCATCCATGTTGTTGCAAACAATTGGATCGAATTCTTTTTTTATGGTTGAAGAGCTTTCCATTATGTATATGTACCACATTTCCTTTATCCATTCATCTGTTGCTGGACATTTAGGTTGCTTCCTACTCTTGGCTATTGTGAACAATGTTTTTCACAAACATGGGAGTGCAGATACCCTTTCAATATACTGATTTTCTCTTTTTTTTTTTTTTTTGCTATATACCCAGAGTGAGATTGCTGGATTATATGTTAGTTATATTTTCAGTTGTTTTTTCTGTTTTTGAGAAATTTCCAAACTCTTCTCAATAGTGGTTGAACTACGTTACATTCCCACCAACAGTGTGCAAGGATTCTCTTTCCTCCACGTCCTTGCCAGCATTTGTCATTGCCTGACTTTGGATAAAAATCATCTCTTTTACTTATTTGGACGTAGTACCTTCTCATATGTTCTTTAGAATAGTTTGAGTAGGATTGGTATTCATTCTTCTTGAAAGTTTTGGTAAAATGTACACAATAAAGCCGTCAGGTCCTAAACTTTTCTTTGCTAAGAGACTTTTTATAATGGCTTGGATCTTGTTACTTGCAATTGGTCTGTTCAGGTTTTGGATTTGTTCCTGATTATATCTTGGTAGGTTGTATGTGTCTAAGAGTATTTTACACACCACCATTAAAATAGCGTATTGTTCTGTGTTTTTCTGTGTTTTGCATGTTTCAGTAATTTCTTCTTGCTCATTCACATTCTGTTCTTTCAGATCAATGATCCTCTTTAACATTTCTTGTAGAACAGGTCTGGTGTTGTTGAAATCCCTCAGTTTTTTCTTGTCAGGGAAGGTCTTTATTTCTCCTTCCTATTTGAATGATATTTTCACTGGATATACTATTCTAGGGTAAAAGTTTATTTCCTTCAGCACTGTAAATATGTCATGTCACACACTCCTGGCTTGTGGGGTTTCCCCTGTAAAGTCCGCAATCAAACAAATTGGATCTCCATTGTATTTGCTTTTTTTTTTTTCTCTCTTGCTACTTTTAGAATCTTTTCTTTATCCTTGACCTTTGGGAATTTAATTATTAAATATGTTGAGGTAGTCTGATTTTGGTTAAATTTTCTAATTTAAGTTAAATTAGTTTATATTCTATAATCTTCTTATACTTGAATGTTGATATCTTTCTCTATATTTGGGAAGTTCTCTAATATTATTTGTTTCCTCCCTTTTAAAGCCAATAACTCTCAGATTTGCTCTTTTGAAGCTATTTTCTAAATTTTATCTGTGTGTTTTTTTTTTGTATTCTTTTTTCTTTTGTTGCCTCTGGCTACGTACTTTCAAATAATATGTCTTCAGCTTCACTAAGTCATTCTGTTTGATCACTTCTGCTAGTAAGAGACTCTAATGAATTCTTCAACATGTCAGTTGCATTTTTCAACTTTAGAATTTCTGGTTGATTCTTTTTATTTCAATATCTTTGGTAAATTTGTCTTATAGAATTATGAATTCCTTCTCTGTGTCAACTTGAATTTCTTTGGGCTTTTCAATGGAACTCTTTTCAATTCTCTGTCTGAAACATATATCTCTGTTTCTCCAGGATTAATCCCTGTGCCTTATTTAGTTCATTTGGTGAGGTCATGTTTTCCTGGTTGGTGTCAATGCTAGTAGATGTTCTTCATTGTCTGAGCATTGAAGAGTAAAGTATGTATTGTAGCCTTCACAGTGTGGCCTTGTTTGTTCCACTTCCTCCCCTCCCTCCCTCCCGTCCTTCTCTCCTTCTTTTCCTTCCCCCCTTCCTTCCTTCCTTCTTTCCTTCTTTTCTTTCCCCCTTCCTTCCTTCCTTCTTTCCTTCTTTTCTTTCCCTCCCCTCCTCCCTTCCTTCCTTCCTTTCTTCCTTCTTTCCTTCTTTTTCTTCCCTCCTTCCTTCCTTCCTTCTTTTCTCCTTCCTTTCTCTTTCTGTCTTTTCTTTCTTTCTCTTTCTTTCTTTCTTTCTTTCTTTCCTTTTCTTTCTTTCCTCCCTTCCTTCCTCTTTTTCTTTTCTTTCTTTCTTTCTTTCTTTCTTTCTTTCTTTCTTCCTTTCTTTCTTTCTTTCTTTCCTTCTTTCTTTCCTTCTTTCTGTCCTTCCTTCCTTCCTTCCTTCCTTCCTTCCTTCCTTCCTTCCTTCCTTCTCTCTTTCTTTCTCTCTTTCTTTCTCTCTTTCTTTTCTTTCTTGAATTTTGCTCTTTCACCCAAGCTGGGGTGAAATGGCATGATCTTAGCTTACTGCAGCCTCCACCTCCTGGGTTCAAGCTATTCTCCTGACTCAGTTTCCTGAATAACTGCGATTATAGGCGCCTGCCATCATACCTGGTTAAATCTTGCATTTTTAGTAGAGACTGGGTTTTGCCATGTTGGCCAGGTTGGCTTCAAACTTGTGACCTCAGGTAATCCACTTGCCTAGGCCTCCCAAACTGCTGGGATTATAGTCATGAGCCACCACACCTGGCCCTTGTCTGTCTTTCTGGAAAAGGCTTTTCAGGTATTTGAAGGGACTGGGGCCCCATGCCTAATAATGCTGTGATTTTAGAAGACTTGAAGAGATACTACATTGGTGGTCTTAGATAAGATCTCTAAATTACTAACCAGGGGCTCCTATGGTTTTCTCTTACTTTTTTCCAAAAAATATGGAGTGTCTCTTTTTCTCTTTGTGCTAAGCCTCCTGGAATTGGGAGTGTGGTCCTTCAAGCACCTGTGTGTCCCCCACCACTGGGACTGTGCTGGATCACACCTGAAGTCAGCACAGCACTGGGTCTTGCCCAAAGTCCTTCCTTTCAGGGCAGCAAATTCCCTCAGGTCCTGACCCTAACCATAGATAATGTCTGGGAGCCAGAGACTGAACTAGAGTCTTAGCTGTTTACCCGATGTTCTATCCTACTGTGGTTAAACTGAAACTGAGACCAGAATACAAAGGCATTTTGTTCTTCCCTCCCCTTTCCAAAGACAGAGGAGCCTCTCCCTGCAGCCACCACTACCACCATTTCACAGTGGTTCTGTTAGGCCAATGCTAATGTTCACTTAAAGCGCAAGGGCTCTTCTGTCAGTTTGTGGTGAATGCTGCTAGGCCGGGGACTCACCCTTCAGGACATTGGGCTCCTCTCTGGCCCAGAATACGTATAGAAATGCAATTCAAAAGCATGGGTCTGGACTTGGGGACCCCAAGAGCCTGCTGTTGCTCTACCCTGGTGTATCTGAGCTAGTAACTGACATGCAAGATGTACTCCCCTTTACTTTTCCTCTGTTATCTCAAATAGAAGAAATCACTCACCATAGCCACCACAGCTTAGACTGTGATGGGTCACCCCTGAGACCAGGACAGTCCAGAGCTTGAGGTCCAGTCTATTCCCTGTGTGTTGCTGCTTGTTACTTATGGCCCAAGGGCTCCTTAGTCAGCAGGTGCAAATCCTGCCAGGACTGACTCCTTCCCTTCTAGACAGGGGATTCCTTTTTGGCCCAGGGTATGTCTAGAAATATCATCAAGGAGCTAGGGTCCGTATTGGCTCCTCATGACTCTGCCTAGTGCCCTATCTTACTGTGGCTGAGCTAGTATCCAAGATACAAGAAAAAATCTTCTTTACTCTTTGCTCTGCTTTCTTTTAGCAGAAAAAAGGAGTCACTTTTGTTACTGCTGCACTGCCTTGGGTTGGGTGAGGGATAGCATAAGCACTCCCTTAGCTACACTAGCTTATGGCTCCCCAGGTAATGTGCCACTCTAGTCTGCTAGCTCTAAGCCCAGTCTAGCACCAAGAGTTGTTTAGGAATGGCAGTCCTTGTGATCAAGATCCACCTTTCAAGTTTACCTAGAACCCCAGATCACTTTAGCCTGTGGTGGTGAGGCTTGATAAGAAACTCAAGATCTGATGGCTGGGATCAGTGGTTCCCCTTTGGATAGGGCTAGTTCAAATGCTCTCTCCTTGCACAGGCACTGACTGAGCCCAATATGGCTTTATTCTCCATCGTGATAGGGCAGCACTGAGTTCAACATAAAGTCCCTTCAGTCACTGCACTCTACCCTCTCAAAAAAGCACAGGTTCTCTCTCCAGGCCATGTAGCCACTACATAGGGATGTGGGACATCTGTTAGCAATCCAGGACTGTCTTTCCTGTCCTCTTCAATGCCTCTTTCAGCAATGTGAATTTAAAGTGGACTGTCCTGGTCTCAGGGGTGACCCATCACAGTCTAAGCTGTGGTGGCTATGGTGAGTGATTTCTTCTATTTGAGATAACAGAGGAAAAGTAAAGGGGAGTACATCTTGAATGTCAGTTACTAGCTCAGATACACCAGGGTAGAGCAACAGCAGGCTCTTGGGGTCCCCAAGTCCAGACCCATGCTTTTGAATTGCATTTCTATACGTATTCTGGGCCAGAGAGGAGCCCAATGTCCTGAAGGGTGAGTCCCCGGCCTAGCAGCATTCACCACAAACTGACAGAAGAGCCCTTGCGCTTTAAGTGAACATTAGCATTGGCCTAACAGAACCACTGTGAAATGGTGGTAGTGGTGGCTGCAGGGAGAGGCTCCTCTGTCTTTGGAAAGGGGAGGGAAGAACAAAATGCCTTTGTATTCTGGTCTCAGTTTCAGGTGCTATGAGTTCTCACCTAATTTCCAGTTCTTCTGATGGTGTCTTTCCAGTGTGCAGATACTTGTTAAAATTTGGTGTTCGGTTGGGTGCGGTGGCTCACGCCTGTAATCCCAGCACTTTGGGAGGCTGAGGTGGGTGGATCACAAGATCAAGAGATTGAGATCATCCTGGCCAACGTGGTGAAACCCCGTCTCTACTAAAAACACAAAAATTAGCTGGGCATGGTGGCACACGCCTGTAGTCCCAGATACTTGGGAGGCTGAGGCAGAAGAATTGCTTGAACCTGGGAGTTGAAGGTTGCAATGAGCTGAGATCATGCCATTGCACTCCAGCCTGGCACCTGGTGATGGAGCAAGACTCTGTCTAAAAAAAAAAAAAAAAAAAAAAAAAATGGTGTTCCATAGGAGGGAACGAATAGTATAGGCTTCCGTTCCACAATCTTGCTCTGTCCCTTTAAAGTTATGTTCACTAACATCAAGTAAATTTATGTACCTACTAACACATAGAATTTAATTTAAAATTGTATTCAATAAAGCTATTTTTTAAAATTTGGTCCTCTTTCACTTTTTTTTTCCTTTGTTAAGTATATGTGATGGTTAATTTTGTGTGTCAACTCAGCTGGACCACATATCCAGACATTTGGCCAAATGTTATTTTTGTTGTGACTGTGAAGGTGTTTCTGGATGAGATTAACATTTGTATTGGTAGACGAAGTAAAGCAGGTTGCCCTCACTAATGTGAGTGGGCCTCATCCAAAAAAACTGAAGACCTGAAACAAACAAAAAGGCTGAAGTAGGGAGAATTCCTTCTGCCTGGCCGCATGAGCTAGGACATTGGTCTTTCCCAGTTTTCTGGCTCAGATGGAAACTTTGGCCCATCTTTGTTTTAAGTTTGCCAGCTTTCAGACGGGCACCTATACCATCACCTCTTCTGTTTATCATGCCTTTGAACTCACACTGAAATTACACATCTTCTTGGGTCTCCATAATCACATAAGCTAACTTCTGCAACATATCTACATTTTTGTTTTGGTTCTTTTTATCTGAGAAACTGTGACTAACACAGTACTTAAAATTCAAAAGGGTGATAAATAATATAAACTTTCTTAGGTGACATTTACACATTTCTTTATAACAATCATTGTTTAAGTTTGAAAGATAAATATTCTAGGAACATTTTTAATGCTCTTTAAAAAAATTCCAGCTATATTTGATACATACTCTCAATAAGTGGATAAATAATGACAAAATGAAAATTGTAAAAAATACATCAGTTTCTATTATCTGTCTTGTATTCTGCCTGTTAATTTTCTTTTAAGTAAATCAGACTACAGAAATTACATTTACATGTGGATCAGAAAAGAGACACAAACTTCTGACTTTACAGATGGCTGTTTTTCTTAATTATATGGATAACAGTTTAGAAATAACTAATTGGTCATGCCTGACAAGTAATAGCAGTTTTTCCAAGATAAACAAATGTTCACATTTTTCATACTTAATCAGAGACTTCATGTGCAAAGATGACCAAATGTATCATCTATTCTAAGCCTCCTGTGTTGTTTTGTAATAAACGACCATCTGTACTTTGATTTGACTGAGTTTGTCTGTGATGACCAGAGAATCTGATTACATGGCAGATGGTTTTGGAAGAACTTGTCTTTATAGGAATAAGCAGACAAGCACTTTTCAATATTTTGTCTGTACTCTTCAAACCTATCTCTGCTTCTTTTAATGCAAAGGTAAAATCCAAGATGTCAGTGTCACAATACCATTCTGTTTGATTTTTACAAATTATAAAAAACAGAAAGGTGAGCTAATAAGTAGCACATCCATGGTCAATGTTAAGCTTATTAACAAAAGAAGGTAACCTGTGCTTTTGTGTTCATAGGCTTGGTTTACTAATGTGAGAGAGAGCTAAGATATGAGGGAGAGCTAAAAGTAGCACATCCATGGTTAATGTTAGGCTTATCAATTTTAAAAAAGTTAAAGTATGCTTTCATGATCACAGGCTTGGTGTATTAATGTAAGAACATTGGTCTGAATCTCTGCCTCTCACTAACCAAATAACATTTTGTGTTCTCTTAAATGTCTAACGTGTTTTTGCTGTTTGTTCTCTTAGCTGTCAGATACAATCCAGTGCAAAACTAGATCTAGATCAGAAAGTTTTCAGTAAAATAAAAATATTTTCACTAAAACATTATATTCACATTTATATAATATCTTGACATGTTTAAAACTGATTTCCATAATTTTTCTTTTGATCTTTCTAGTTACCTCATACAGAAAGTGCAGACACTATCACCATATTTACAAGAAAGTAAAGATTTGAGAGTTTCAGCTGAACCTCATCAAATAACTGATGTCCTCTTTTCAATGGCCATCAATTATTAACTAACAGTGCTTTAACTAGAACTCAGGATTAAAATAACTATTCGTTATTTTTACATGCCTTGCTCTCACTAAATTGTCAGCTTCATGCTGATATCATTGGTGTATGACTTCCATTTGTTTTATTCCTAGCAGATGCTTTCCAAAAGGTAAAACTGAAACTCTGAAGTTTTATTATTTTTAGGAGTAATATTTTTATATTCCAAAACAACAGGAAGGTGTTTATAAAAAATTATAATTTAATTTTTTAAACTTTAACTACTACAATACTTTAACTACTACAAAAGTTTATAAATGATCTCCCCATGGAAATTCTGATGGTCCTGCCAACAATTTTTCTTCCTCTGAGTTGTGTTCCATCTTTTAAGACAACTTCATGAATGATCTGACTTAATTGGTGGACACATTTTCCAACCAATAATCAGGTTAGATATATAGAACTGTGTATCAATTAAACTAAAAGCCAAATATTAGATATATAAGACTTTTAAGAAAAATCCAAGCTATATAGCCGTTAAATATTAGAACATTTATAAATAACTCAGATAATGGTTAAAACAGTTTATTTGGGGTATTATGGCATGAAAGAGATAACTGAGGAAAGCTAGATTTCTGTGAATGTATGATAGCATTTTAATGCCCATTAAAATACAGAATATTAAAGATTAAGATTTCTAAGTTAATAACTTCGTTTTAAACTGATGTTATATTTCTTCCAAATATGATCTATAAGTGACTTATTCCATTTTCTGCTGCTATAACAAAATGCCATAGACTGGGTAATTTATAAAGAGAAAAGATTTATTTGGCTCACAATTCTGGAGGCTAAAAGTCTAAGAGCATGGTGCGAGCTTCATGGTAGACAGTGAAAGGGCAAGCGCATGCTAGAGAGAAAGAGAACATTGAGCCAAACTTCACCCATTTATCAGAAGTCCACTCCTACAATAGCCAACCCATTCCCATGATAATGGCATTAACTCATTTATGAGAGCAGTGTCCTCATGACCTGATCACCTCTTAAAGTTTCCGTTATTTAATACGTTAGAATGGCAATTAAATGACACCATGAGTTTTGGAGGGGACATTCAAACCATAAGGTTTTTTCCCTCTTTCCCCAAATTCATGTCCTTCTCAGATATAAAATACATTTATTCCATTTCATTAAACCCCAAATCATAACTCACTTCAGCAACAATTCGAAAAGTCAAAGTTCAGAATCTCATCTAAATCTGATATGGGTTCGAAACAAGGTCTGTTTTATCTTAAGGCAAATTCCTCAATTTGTGAACCTGTAAATTAAACCAAGCTATCTACTTTTAAGTATTTTATTTTGGAAATACAATAGTGAGATAAGAATGAGATCGGAATTTCCAATCCAAAAGAAAGAAATGGACAAAAAGAAAGTCGTAATAGCCCCTAAGTAACAGTCCCAAAGATAGAAAACAAAAGCAATTTAAGTCTTAGAGCTGAGTAATAGTCCCTTTTGACTCTACATGTTCATCATGCTGGACTTAGCTGGGCTTAGCCAGGCAGAAGCTCTCAAAGTTTGACATCTTGTCCCCGTAGTTTTCTCATGTTGGCATTGCACACTGGTAGTTTGGGAGTCTGAAAGGTGGCCTCATTGCTATAGTTCCAGTAAATATTACCCTAGTGGGGACTTTCTGTGGCAGTTCCATTGTTGTGGCATCTTTATGTACTTCCAAGAGGTTCACAACACACTTTGAAATCTAGATGAAGGAAGCCATGCTTTCATAGTTCTTGCATTCTGCATGCCTACAGAATTAACACAACATGGATTCTTATGGCTTGTACTTTCCAGAGTGGCACATTGAGTGGCAGCTGGGGCGACTGAAGAGTTCTATGTCAGAGTACGGGCAGCAGCAGGATGAGAGGAATAACCTCAAAGATCTTTGAAGTGCCTTCAGAGTCTTTCACCCATTGTCTTGGTAAATGACAGCTGGGTTTCTTATATCCATAATAATTTACTTAACAAAGAGTTGCTTGGCCACACCTGCAACATTTTTTTCCTGAACACACTTCACTCTTCATGTGACCAGCCTGCAAAATTTTTAAATATTTTTGTTCTTTTCTCCTTTAATTATAAATTTTATCAAGTTGTTACCAAAGTAGCTATGCAGCTGTCGGAATGCTTTTCTGCCTGGATATTTCTTCTGCCAGATACCCTAGTTCATCACTCTTAAGTTCTGTAGTCCATAAAAGGACATGGATGCAATTGGGCCAATGATTTGTTACTTTATAACAAGGATGAGGCTTATTCTACTTTCCAACAGCTTGTTCCTCATTTTCATGAGGCCTCAGCAAAATTGCCTTTACTGTCCATATTTTGACCAATGTTCTGGTCATTACCACTAAAGAAATTTCTAAGAAGATTCAGGCTTCCCCTAGTTCTTCCTTTTTCTTCTGAACCCTTATCAGATTTATTCTTAATGTTGCAGTCACAGTGCAGGGTACTTTTAGTCAGCTTCTCCACATCTTTTCCTGTGCCCATTACCCACTTCAAAAGCTGCTTCTACATTTTTTCATGTATTTGTTATAGAAACAATTCCACTTCTGGTACCAATTTTCCATCTTATCCATTTTCTGCTACTACAACATATACCACAGATTGAATAATTTATAAAGATAAAAATATTTATTTGACTCATGATTCTGGAAGCTGGGAAGTTCAAGCATATGACACCAGCATCTGAAAAAGATCATCTTCACTTTCAGTGGAAAGTGAAGACTGAAAGTGGGAGAGACAGGGCAAGAAAAAGAGATTAAATTGTATCTTTTTATTAGGAGTCCACTTCTACAATAAGGAACCCACCCTGGAAATAATGACATTAACCCATTCATGAAAGCAGAGCTTTCATTACAAAATCACCATTTAAAGGCCCCAACTCTTAGTACTGTTACAACGGCAATTGCATTTCAGCATGAGTTTTGGAAGGGACATTCAAGCCATAGCAACAAGATAATTTAAGCAATATAAAAATATAAACTAATTAATATTACTACAAAAATGTAATTGCACCAAGGAAAATCAGAAATCTTAAGAAAAGGGGCTAGTTGAAAAGCAGTCAGAAAAATATTGACAGAACAGAAAGGAGAAAGATAAGCTTTTAGAATTGGTCATTGATTGATTTTCTTCTAACACCAAGAATAAAATAAAAAATAAACAAATAAAATGTTAGCATAGCATGGAGTTCTTACTTTATTCATAAAGTAAATAAAATAAGCAAAGAACTAGTCAGTGTTAAAAGAAAAATTTCAGCCAAATTAAATTTAAAGGAGTTTAATTGAGCAATGAATGATTTGTGAATCGAATAGCCCCAAGAACCTCAACAGATTCAAAGAAACTCTAGTGCAGCTACGTAGTAGAAGATGATTTATAGACAAAAAAAGGGAAACTGACATACAGAAATCAGAATTCTGGTAAAGAAACAACTAGATTGGTTACAGGTTGATGTTTGCCTTATTTGAGCACAGTTCAAACAGTTGGCTACATTTGATTGGCCAAAATGCAGTGATTGGCACAGGTATAGACTATGGTCAGTTTGTACCTTCACTTTTTACAGGTCACAGTATATAGCAAAGCATTTAGGCTGAACTTAAATATGTAAGGACGCAGCTTTAGGCTAAACATGATTGACACTCCTCCCATTTTGGCCATTTTCTGAATTTTGAGAGATTAACCAAAACTTTAGTTATTAATGCTACTATCACTATTGGTCTTGAAACCCACTGGGGAACAGTAGAATAGTCAGTTCTGTAAGGCGGGAACAAAAATGTAGTACAGACTATTTTCCTATGCTGGAAGTTCTTGTTTGCAGAAGAAAAACAAAACCTGGTCTTTTCTAGAACCTATGTGTTTCCTTAAAGTCTTAGTTTGATTATGTTACATTTAGCATGAGAAACTCCATTTTGGTTTGGTTTGGTTTGGTCTGCTGAGGCCTAGTGCCTGAGCTCAGTCCGAAATAACGGCTTCCCATATATATATATATATATATATAAATTACCCCTTTTTGGTCAGGTGAGAGTGTTACCAAAACCTAGGGCCCTAGTGCCAGTTGTAATCATTTTGGGGTTTTTATCTCAGTGTATCATTTATAGGTTATGGTGTCTTTATGGTCATGCATTTCTTTCAGCCCTTGTCATTGCAATTGAAGAGACACCATTTAACATTCTAGAGTTTGCTGCATGCAACATTCAAAACATTTGGGAGCATACAGGCATACCAGGGAGGCTACTATTATGACTATTAGAAGGGTAATACCAAGAGTTCGGAATGTGTCCCTTATCCAAGGGACAAACCACTTAAAGCAAACCACCTAAAATCACATAGATCAAATAATAAGTTAGATAAAGGGTCTACTTACTACAACTTTCCTACAACTGAATCTCTATAAGTACTGCCAGGTCATTACAAGGTCAATTTCCCAAGGACATGAAACAAGACAGAGACCTCACCCAGCTTTTTTGTTTTGTTTTGATTTTTGTTTTCTCTTCGGAGACTTATGGCAAAGTATGTAACTGCCCACTTTGCTATCCTAAGCCGTGTTCTATCTTAAGGTATTTCTTCTTATGACAGAGCCATATAGGAAGACACACAAAGCACACCAGATTGGGTACAGCTTAAGACTAGCTTCACAAATACTTTTCCATTAATCAAAAGTTTACAGGAAATAAACAGTAAGTTTTACCATTCATTCAACCAGTTTGCACAGGGAGAGAGAGGCCAGAAGTCTGACTGGGAAGAAATTCTTACCCTTTTGCTGGCATATCACGTTTCTGTGTTCCTGTTTGATGAGTGGTCCCAATGACCCTCTTACCAAACCTGCTTACCACACGACTCCTAGGACCAAGCTGCATCACAAAGGAAAATGATGGAACCACAGGCAAAATTCTCTCAATTTTGCAAGATGCTGCCCAACTGGCTTCACGGGAGACCCAAATTCTAATATTTTCCATTCTAGCCAGTGCAAAATACATGTGCTTTAAATACAAATAATGAAAATTTTTAGAAGCTTCTCCATATCAATTGGCATTTCTAGATGAGACTAATTTGGGACCTTCTTTTTCTTTTAATTCAGAACATTCCACAGTAAGCTATTTTTAGTAAGATTTTGTCATTTCTGTGAGACTTCCCTACTTCCTGAGACTAATATATAATAAGATAGAAGGAACTCAGTTTTTCAGAAATTAAGGATCTCTTTTTTACCTAAAACATTGGTTTTGCTCTCAGGTTCCCTTAATTAACTTAGTCAATGATTTTTTTTTTTCTACCTTAGCATGCAAGAAAAATGAAACAAATGAGTGGAACACAAAGATCCCTGTGAATTTTTTAAAGCCAAATTTTCCAACTTCCGAAATATTAACATTTACTACCAGTTTCTTTCTGACCCAGTCAGGTGTAAGAGGCCTCTAACTGGATCCAAAGCAGTAAATTCTGAACCCAGTCCAGTTTCTGTTGCAACTACCAAACCGAGTTTGGGTCAGAATTTGCTCAAAGAAAGTCAGAGATCCTAAAACACAAATCTGTGGAGGTCTGAAATCCAAGAAAGAATTTACCTACAATCTCCAGCTGTTCTGAGATTTCAATGGATATAAGTGGGTCCTGCAGGTAATTTGCTTGTTCACTCAGTGCTCCTGGGGTTGTTAGAAAGTCTTCTTCGAAAATTGCTTCTGACACCACCTGTTAAAAGAAAAAAATTCAGCTGAATTAAATGTAAAGGAGTTTAATTGAACAATGAATGATTCATGAATCAGGAAGCCCCCAGAATCACAGCAGATTCTGAGACATTAGAGCAGTCATGTGGTGGAAGAAGATTTATAGACAAAAAAAGGGAAATGACATACAAAGATCGGACGTGAAGCACAGAAACAGCTGAATAGTTACTGGTTGGCCTTTGCCTTATTTAAACACAGTTCAGACAATGACCAAAACTCAGTGATTGGTGAAGGTGTGGGTTATGATCAGTTTATACCTTCACTTGTTATGGTCAGTTTATACCTTCACTAGTTCATGATGTACAGAAAAACCTTCAGACTGAATTTAAATATGTAAGGGGGCAGCTTTATGCTAATCTTAGCACCAGGAACTAATTGATATACTCAGAGACTGTGACTGTGATTGTTAGTCTGAACTGTTAGGAGTAGTTCCTTCTGTATATTGGTGTCTGCCACATACGTGTTAAATACAGGTATTTTGGTGGTATAAATACCAGACCAGACTCAGGCAGCTCTGTCTCATCATAAAATAGCCAAGAGGAGAAAATTAGATTCTAGATGCTGTGTACAGTAGAAAATTCCTGAATTTACCTACCATGATAACATAGGTTTTACTATATTAATTGAAACCTATTCCCACTCTAATAGTCTATACCCTACTCAGCCAGTTTGCAGAAAAGACCACCTTAGGGCAACCCTTCAGATAGAATGGAGCTCACTAAAAGATGTGTTGACAATTTCAATTAACACAGAAACTTGTTTCTCTCCCTTGGCTCTCTTAAGCAGAGTGTATAAACTATAATCCATGAGATAAAACTGAGAAAACATTTAAGACAAATTTCAGAAAAAGAGAACAGAAGCAGGAGCAAAGGGGGGTGGTTTATCCTATAAACAGGGGCAATTTCTCTGAGTTGAAGAAAATTTTACTGTTTAGAACAGAACATTTAGAATAAAATGGCCCACTGAGTGGCAAGTAAGTATGTTGAAGCAGAAGAAAGAAAAGGGACTCAGAGGGATGTAAAAATCAAGTCACTTGAACATATTCTTTTGACAAGTGACCATAACAAGAATTAGAAAGAAGATAGATATATTATTTTTTCCATTTGCCCTGTGAATACTTATTGGCATTGCTTGCGGCTGCAACATTTACCCTGAGATAACTTTGCCACAAAATATTTTGCTTTTTTATTATTTTCTCATCACTGTAGTATACTGAGTTTGGAAAAAAAAGATATCATTGTATTTATAACATCCTGTTTTTAGTGATGGTATTTCCATTTACAAAATATAGTAATTCTTGGTCCCTGAAAATGTTAAATCCTAGAAAACATAGCATTCCTATGCGTTATGTTAACATCGTTCTCAGATAGTTGTTGCGTGAAAATCCATTTGATGAATTAGATTTTTCCAAATAGACAATTCTGATGATTTGCACGATTCTGATGTTAGCTCTGTTTAGAAATAACTCCAAGAACCGTTTTTACTTTCACATTAAAATCAGTCACATTTTCTTCAGCCTCAAAGAGCCTGTTTATGTAAAATGAAATGCGCACTGGCAGCTCGCTGCACTTTTTTTCTAAACAGGAAAAGGGTTGATGAAACTATTATTCTCTATTTGATAGTACTTACTTTAACAAAAAAATTGATGGATGATAACGTGCATACAGAAAAGTCCCAATATATTAATGCTCATTAATCTGACTCAGATTGAAGGATATTATGCTCAATTACATTTATTAATTTTGCATTCTAGATGAATTATAGTTTTGAAAGAATAAATGAATTATGAGTATATGTATTAAACTCTCTTAGAAAAGCTAAATAGACCAATGTATGTGTGCGACCTCTGGTTGTGGGACCCCAACCCACGGAGGCAGGCACCCAGTAGACACGAGGCAGGACGCATGGTGACCGGTACCGACTTTATTGGGATCTCCGGGCGACTCGAGCGGGAAGGGAGGAATCGCGTGCGCTTTCTTTGTTCGGTTGACTTTATAGGGACAGAGGGCCTGGGGCGGTAGGAGAGCTGACCTGGCAGGTAGTAATTGGCTAGGTTGGTTGCTGGGCAGGAAGGTTGCTGGTCTTGGGCCGGGCCAGGATAGAGTGAGATAAGGGACCCTCCCTGTGGGGGAGGAAGGGCCTTCCTTATCGGGAATTAGGCCCTTTCCACATGGCTGGGGAACGGGGCCAAAAGTCCTCTACCAGACATTCCCAACTCCTTAAAGAGGAAAAAGGGGCGGTGGCTGTCCTTCTGGCTACTTCCTGCTGACTTTGGGGCGGCGAAGGGGTGAGGGTAGGAGTTTAGGCTGTCTGGAGAGGGGTATAACGGTATTCTGGCCGATGGAGATTAGGCATCGGTTGGAGCATCATTTGATGGATGGTGACTCTAGTAAGCTCCTGGAATCGCTTTTGAAGAAACTGGGAGAGACAGGGTAAGAAAAACAGGATTAGGCAGAGGCCGAGAACGGGTCCAAGGAGAGGAAGGAGGTAAGGGAGAAGTCCATTAAGCCCGCTCCACAGAGGGTTATCCTGGAGGGCCTTCGTTTGGCCAAGTCCTCCTGGAGAGTTTTAATTTTGTCCCTGACGATGCCCGACCGGTTGGCGTAGAAGCAGCATTGCTCGTTCAGGGAGAGGCACAGGCCTCCTTTTTCGGCCGTGAGCAGGTCCAGACCTCGGCGGTTCTGTAAGACGACCTCTGCAAGGGAATCAAGCTGGTCCTGGACAACTTGAATGGTAGATGAGAGTAGATCAACATCATTAATTAATTGATGAGAGAGCTATTGATAGGTTTGTAGGGAATAGCCTAGCCCAGCGGTTCCCGTAGAGACTGCAGCCGTGATGCCAAGGGTGGCCAACAAAGGGATAAACTGGACTGCCCTTTTATTTCTTCCTATTACTGAGTTGAAACTGGGAAGGGGAACAGGATCATCTCCCGAGACGATACTAGCATCAGGAAGAGGGATGCCACCATGCATATACCTGTCCAGTTTTGGGGTAGGTAAGAGAAGGCCATGTTATTCCCGCAAACAGAACTCTGTCCTGGGAGGGCAAACAAAGCAGTGTTAGAATTTCTAAAACTAGAGCAATTACAAGACTCTAAGACAGAACCTACATCAAGATCATAGGAGTTATTTATAGGAGTTTTTTGGTAGCATGTGACATTGACACAGGCGCTCCCTATGGGTTGAACTGGGAAAGGGAGCCGAAGGGTCCCATTGTGGCTGTGGTTGGCAGGGGCGGGCAGAGCCAAGGGCATAGGGGTTCCCAGAGGTAAGCATATCCAGCAACTGTTAGCTAAAGAAGAGTTGCCATGTAGGAGGAAGCTGTGGACCGCTTTAAGAAGACTTTGGGTTGATCTGTCCAAATCTAGGCGGCAAGATTTGGGCAAGGATAAAGGATGGTAAGATAAGGTGGAAAATAATGTTTTAAGAGTTTCTTTAAGATGATGGGACTTCATTTGGTCATGTGGGCCCCCTCCATCACTGATGCCAATGGTAGGTTTGGTTTGCCAACAGACAGCCTGTCTAGAGGGCGTTGGACAACCAGCACTGGCATGTTTATAGGAGATGCCTAGTGGCGTGCTGGAGGCCCAGTCTCCCCCAAACGACCCTGCTCGTCTACGGATGACCTGAGCAGTGAAGTACGTGGTATTGCCCCTGAGACAAGTAGCATATTGGTTGTAACAGCTGCTGTGTATAGACTGATACACAGTGGAAGAGCAGTTGCAGGATGGTAAAGGGGACCCCGGCGGAATTAGGGTTAGCGTTGGTTTTTTTAGACACTTGTACTCTGGTTTTTGGTTATTGCCATAAACAAGGTATGCCGTCATGGTGCCACAATCGATTGTAGACTGGTAGGTGCCGGGTACAGAAGACACGAAGCCCCCTTTGCAGTTGCATGGCTCTCCGTATACAGCCTGTAACACCTGATTTGGGTTATAGCCTGAACCAAATCCACCCTGGTTAGGTTTTGATAAGTTTAAGAGATAAAGGGCCAGTAGAAGTGGCCCTCCAGCTGGGAGGGGGGCCATGGACAGCCTTTTTAACCCTAGAAAGGTGAATCCAGGACGGGACCTCAGCTATTTTTATGGCAGAAGGGGTGGTGAGGATGACCGTGTACGGGCCTTCCCACTTGGGGGTTAGAGGTTTCGGGGTTAGAGATTTTATAAGGACCGAATCACCCGGGGAGATTTTTTGGGTGCCCTCGGATGGCTGGGTAGGTTGGGGAAGAGAGGCGTTAGCGTGCTCACGGAGAAGGCTTCGGAGAAGGGTGAAATAAGGGAGGTATCCTTCTAAGGGGGCAGCGTCAGGAGGTGGTGGGGTTGAGAGCAGAAAGGGGCGACCGTACAGCAGCTCAAATGGGCTGAGCTGTGATGGGCCCCGAGGGCCTGCCCTTAGCCGAGCGAGGGCAATGGGAAGCAAGGTTACCCAAGACTGGCGAAATTCTAGCATGATCTTGGTTAACTGCTCCTTGATTAGGCCATTGGCCCGTTCTACCTTACCGGAGGACTGCGGGTGATAGGCAGTGTGTAATTTCCACCGGATTCCTAGGGAGGTAGAAACAGCGTTAGTAACTTTGGAAATAAAGGCTGGACCATTGTCAGATTGTATGGTGGCTGGCAATCCGAAGCGCGGAATGATGTCTTGGATAAGATGAGTGGCCACCGTTCCTGCAGACTCTGACGCTGTAGGGTAAGCCTCAATCCAGCCTGAAAAGGTATCAACAATGGTTAACAGATACCGGTACTGTTTATGCTTTGGCATGTGGGTGAAATCGATTTGCCAGTCTTGGTCGGGAAGAAATCCTCGTAGTTGGTGGAGCTGTTTGCGGGAGTGACAGGACCCCTGGGGGTTAACTTTGGCACAGGTGAGACATTCTGTATGGACCTTATGGAAGGTTTGAGAAAGGCCGTCCGGATGTAGAAGTGGACTAAGGAAGTGGAGCAGGGCCTTAGGCCCAATGTGAAGAGAGTTATGAATATCCCGGATTATCTGAGTTTGTTGCTGCTTTGGGAGAATGAGAAGGTTGTGCTTAAAGGCCCATTCATCTTTGAACGTCACTCCTGGGGTGCTCTGGAGAGTTTGTTTTTCCGGTCTGAGTAATACGGTTTGTATGACCCGGACAGGAAATAGAGGCAGGCAGGGGGCGGGTGATTTTTTGCCGTGTCCTTTGCCACCCTATCTGCCAAGGCATTGCCCATAGCCACTGTGGAGCCAATGGTTTGATGTCCCCTACAGTGGATGATGGCAACCTTGCTAGGGAGTTGGACAGCCTGAATAAGGTTGGCAATAAGTTTCCCATTTAGAACAGGGGTGCCCTTAGTAGTGAGGAAACCCCGTTCCTTCTAGATCATACAATGGGAGTGGGCTATGAGAAAGGCATACTTAGAGTCCGTGTAGATGTTAACTTCCTTGTCTCTAGACCATATTAGGGCTCGAGTAAGTGCCACTAGTTCGGCCTGTTGTGAGGTGGTTCCTAAGGGCAGGGAGTGGGTCCTTGAGGAAAATTTTAACAGGCCGATGGTGGGCGGCCACAGTGGGGCTGTTGATATTCCAGACTTGGGGATTTACTTCAGGGAGTAGCGTGGCCAAATCCGCTGTGGGTGTGTGCTCTGGGACATGTGCCAAAAGAAGGAGGTTACACTGGGCAGTGGGGGAGAGGGTAATATTGGCATTTAGCTTGGAGAGAATGTCCCGTCCTAGTAAGGGCACTGGGCAGGTTGGAATTACCAGGAAGGAGTGAGTAAATGGGACAGAGGCATAAGAGCATGTGAGTGGCGGAGTTTGGCTAGGGACTTGGGGGGTTCCGTCAATTCCCATAATAGAGACCTGGGAAGGGAAAGTTTTTCCAGAATATGTGGGGAGCACAGAGAAGGTAGCCCCCGTGTTGAGCAAGAAGGAGACACTTTTACCCGCTACCTTGAGCGTAACCCTGGGCTTGGCAAGGGTAACCGGAGTTGGGGAGCCAGGGCCCCACTAATCGTCCAACAGCCCCAGCAGTTCTGGGAACGGAGAATTCTGGGTGTCTGGTTCCTGGACAGCACGACCAGGTTCCAGGCTTCCAGTGACAACCCCTTGTTGTCCAGTGTGCCGGCCTGGAAGGGCCGGGACCCTGGGTAAACTGGGGCAGTCCGACTTCCAGTGCCCCATGAGCTGGCAAACGGGACATGGCTTGGTGGGTGGACGAGGCTGGGGACAGGTTGAGGACCAGTGCCCCTCTTTTCCACATTTAAAGCACGCCCCAGGAGGAGGGCGAGAACTGCCCTTTGGCTTTTGGGTTCCTGCCGGCCTCAGAGCGGCAGCTAGCAAAGTGACCTTTTGCTTCATTCGGGCTTGGCGGGCTGCCTCAGCTGTGTCCTCCCTGGCGTTAAAAACTTTAAAGGCCATTTTCACCAGGTCTTGTATGGGAGTTTCCGGACCCTCCTCTACCTTCTTTAGTTTTTTTCCTGATATCAGGGGCAGATTGGGAAATGAAATGGGAGGCTAGGACAGTGGCCCCATTCTGGGATGCAGGGTCTAGTCGAGTATAGCGGACTAGCGCTTCTTGCAAGCGACCAAGGAAAAGGGCGGGGTTTTCGTCTGCCCTTTGAGTGATCTCCCTGAGTTTGTCATAATTGACGACTTTGTTAGAGACTATATCCATACCTCTAAGAAGGTACTGGATCATGCGGTCCCGTTGGGGTGTGTCGGACCTGTGGCCAGTTTGGTAGTCCCACTGGGGGTCCACATTGGGAATAACTTCAGTACCCACAGGGATTTGATTGGGATTTATGGCATGGTCCCTGTCTGCTTGGTGCCTGGCTGCCGTGAGGATACGCTCGTGTTCCTCGGCAGTGAGGGTGGAAGTGCAGATGACACGTATATCGTGCCAAGTAAGGCTGTAAGCCTGGGTGAGGTACTGGAACTCTTTGATTTAAGTAGAGGGGTCAGCTGAAAAAGAGCCGAGCCTGTGCTCGATTTGTGACAGATCCTGGAGGGAGAAGGGGACATGCACTCTAACCAAACCTTCCGCCCCAGCCACCTCGAGGAGCGGTGCCAGGAGAGTGGGCTGGCGTGAGCGGGTATGGGCTGCCACTGGGGAAGTAAGAGGAGGTGGGGCCTCTAAGGCGGGAGGCGCGGAGGGAGTGGCCACCGGAGAAGCAAGAGGAGGTGGGGCCTCTAAGGCGGGAGGCGCGGAGGGAGTGGGGGAAGGGCGAGGCAAGGCCTCTGAGGCAGGAAGTGTGGAGGGAGTGGGGGAAGGGCTAACGACCGGTGGTAGCTGGCGGCTGGGGTTGGCGGGAGGAGACAGATGGTCAAGCAGATCCTCCTGCGTTGAGTAAGGCGGGGGAGAAGTAATAGAGATAGCAGAGGAATTTTTGCGAGGAACTTGGGCTAAAAGAACCTGGTGTGTAGAGCAAGTGGAACAAAGGTCCGGGTGGGTACGGAGATCCCAAAAAGCCTGTACATAAGGCACCTCGCGGTCTTTGCCTGTACGGCGGCAGGAGTTATCAAGGTCGCGAAGGACGTTGGAATCGAAAGTGCCAGTCGGGGGCCAATGTGACTGGTTATCGAGCCGATACTGGGGCCATGCCGCTTGAGACAAGAAAATGAGTTTCTTTCGCCTCAGGGTTTGCGAGTATCCCAATTTGGAGAAGTTTCGCAATAAACACCCAAGAGGGGAGTTAGGGGGTATTTTAGACTCCGCATTCCCCATGGCGTGCGCAGCAGTAATTTCCCTGCCAATGGCTGAGTAAATGCAGAAAGAGGCGTCCCCCTTATGCTGCAAGTACCCAGAAAGTTGGAGAGTAAATGCAGGAAGAGGCGTCCCCCTTATGCTGCAAGTACCCAGAGATTTGGAGGAGGGAAGAGTCAGAGAGGGCGTCCCCTGTCTGGCGGTTCCCAAAAGGCTCCTGGAGCCTGGTTGGAGGACCCTGCTCGGGCCGGCCGGCGCTTGGCGAGTGGTCCGTGGACTTGGAGTTGGGAGGGACCACAGTGCACACCACGGGGAAGGAAAGGTAAGGTAAAAAAAAGAACGGACTTACCTTAATCGGAGTGCAGAGAAGCCGGATTCAGAGAGGTCGCCAAGGGGAGGGGGCTGCGGCTGGGCCGGCAGCCCAAACCTCCCGGGTTTCGGCACCACTTGTGCGACCTCTGGTTGTGGGACCCCAACCCACGGAGGCAGGCACCCAGTAGACACGAGGCAGGATGCATGGTGACCGGTACCGACTTTATTGGGATCTCCGGGCGACTCGAGCGGGAAGGGAGGAATCGCGTGCGCTTTCTTTGTTCGGTTGACTTTATAGGGACAGAGGGCCTGGGGCGGTAGGAGAGCTGACCTGGCAGGTAGTAATTGGCTAGGTTGGTTGCTGGGCAGGAAGGTTGCTGGTCTTGGGCCGGGCCAGGATAGAGTGAGATAAGGGACCCTCCCTGTGGGGGAGGAAGGGCCTTCCTTATCGGGAATTAGGCCCTTTCCACATGGCTGGGGAATGGGGCCAAAAGTCCTCTACCAGACAGTATGTATATTTAAAAAGTTTAAGCCCTTCTAAACTTTTAACTTCTGCACACATCTGCCTGAAGATTTTCTGTGAAAATTAAAGAAAAATCAAGGACAAGATAAGTTTGTTCCTTCTAAATATTTCCAACATGGATTAAAAAGTGCACATTTTCTCAGTCCATTCTCAGTTCCTTACAGAGAGACAGTTTATATGCAATGACAAACCCTAAACCAATTTTGTTTATTAATATAGAAAAACAATCATAAATAAAATATTTGTCAGTTATAACCAATATGATGTTATAATAACTAAGACACCATAACCTTAGACTTAGCTAACTGGTCTTACTCTGTATTTGTTTTTTAATAACTACTTGAATTGTTCATTATTCTATTCTTTCTCTCACATCTTAAGTATAGTATATATCAGCATTCAATATTTTTCCTTGGCTGATCTATATTTTCTCCAAGGAGATAAAATCTAATGCCTTGAATTTCTATATTTATCTCCAAAGTTGGTATTCCTCTTAAAATTTATTCTCCAATATCTAATTTGTTTCCATCCTCTTCCCCCATGTAAAATCAATGGTACGTATTTCAACAAATCAGTCATTCTAGAACGATTCCTTCCTGTGACACTTCTCTATTTGAAAATAGAAACCAAAAAATTTAAGGCTTCTTAGCTTGGCACTCAACAACTTTTTCAATGTGGCCATTATCAACCTATGAACATTTATCTTTGATGAAAAAAATGTAGTCATTCAAGCTCATTTGTTTCTATTTCTGAAATACATATCACCAACTCACAGCCCTCATCCTCGCTTACACTTTAATTCTGAATTAATCTCTGCCCTCCTTTGCATTTTCACTTTATGACTTCAACTTCAGCACCTATTTCATAGTTGATTTACTGTGAAATCTTTCCAAGTTACAAACATCCTTATAATACTCTATTCTTATTTCATTCATAATTAATACACAGATGTACATAAATTCTCCATAATAAAAGATATCTAAAAAATTGTTTTTGAATTCATTCATATAAGATTTAGAAGCCAGAAAATTAACCTCCATGTATAAAATAATTGAAGTAAAGCAAAGAAAAACAAGCAAAGGGAGGATTGAGACTTGTGTTGTTTAAAATGTCATTGTATACTTAGGAAATAAGGACCTATGAAATCATTTTTAATAGATTGAAGAAATAAAAATGATATTAAAATAAGGATTGTTTGGAATTATTAAAAACAACAGAATCTGTTTAGAAAAAATATTAATAATGCATGCACCTGTATGTTATTTTGTTCTTATTGAAGCTTGTTTAATATAACATTTTGTCATTAGTATGATAATAATTCTTCAATTTTCCAAATACAAGTCAATTCCCTTTATTTCATTTATTTAAAGAAACTAATCTCAGTATTATTGGCATTTGGAATGGATAATTTATTGTTAGGAGAGTACTTTTCTGTGCACTGATGAAATGTTAATCACCACTCACCTACTACTTCAGGTAGTAGGCTTCTGCCTACGATATTCCAATAACACCATTTTCCACCTACCTACTCCAGTTTGTGAACTAGAAATGTCTTCTGACATTGTAAAATGTTCTTTGAAATAAATACTGATTGGAAGAATCAGTAAATTTTAGAATGAAATCCTCTTTGTATACCTCACTACGAACGATTCTTCTAGTGGAAGAACCCTCCCTTCCATGCCGTAGAACAGAATTCTATTAGTGGAAGAATTTTTCATAGTGAGGTATACAAAGAGGATTTCATTCTAAAATTTCCCTGCTTCATTTGCCTGGATAATAACTATGGTAATAGAAATAGTGCAAGATATTCTTTAATATTTTTCACCATTTCAAAAGAAGAATAATTAAGCTTGAAATATGACAAAATAAATAACAAGAAAATAATGTTTTAAGCTCTGTAGCAGATCATGTGATTATTACAGGAATTTGAAGAACTATTTTTAAAATCTTTAAAAGTCAGGCTATGCTCTTCTTTTGATATTGAATATCAATAAACTATTTTAACTCTTTTCTTATTTTGTTTTAGACATAAATGCTTTTTAAATATATTTCTGGCTTAAACTCAAAGTAAATTTATATTTATGAGAATCAGATTGTATAACAAAATAAATGTAGACAGTTGTATTGTGCATCATCTCATGGAAGAAAAAATAATTACAAAAGTTAGGAATAGCTTTTACATTGGCTGGTCTGGATAAAGCAAATCTGTCTTTAGTTCTAAATAGAGAAGAATCTCTTTTCTCTATTCTTATTCTTCAATTCCAAACAGCCAATTAAGAAGACATCAAAAAGACATATTGGCTAATAGGGATGTTTGACCCTTTGGGGGTAATATTGGTTAGATTGAGGTATATAACTTCCATTGAGAGTCCCATTTTTTCTTGAAAAATATATATATATATCTATATACATCTTTGAATCTTTTATATATTCATACCACAGACTACTAAAAACATAATCTGGTAAAAAGGCTTCTATATTAAGACTCCATTTTAATTCAGTAAATTTCACACTACTACCATATCTAACCTGAGGGTTAATAGTAATGGCTTTAATTTTTACGGTATCTCATGATGTGCAAAAGATCAAGTGATGATAGAATAATTCCTCATTTCTGTAAGAGACCTGTATGCTTATAAAGATGCTCTCCTTAAATCAAAATTGTGAAGAAGTTCAACTATGTGTTGCTTTTCTTATGACAGCTTTCTTTTTTCTTTTTGGCTATGTCTTTTACAAAAACTCTGTATTTGTTTCCTAACTTTGGGAAACCCAGTTTTTCAGTATGTTATTTTCTACCTCAAAACTGTAGAATTAATTGCCTTTATAAAGGACAAACTTAAATTATTTCTTTTTCTATCTGTTAAAGGTTTCTACATTTTACCCTGACTTTCTTCAAAATACTAACAGATAACATAGTGATAAGAAAAGAAAGTAACTCAATTAAGGTACTGAATTGTTACAAGCTATTTTAGGAAAGACTTTCCCCCCACACCCACATCAAACAGTAGACACCAGCTAGGTGTCCTCCAATGAAATTCTGTCATTATCTACCTGAAGATTGTGTCAGATCCCACAAGGTGAGGGCACAGTCTCCAAGACCTGTCCCTGACCCATCTGTCACAAGTCTAGGCCTCTAGAATTTCTGATCAGCTGGCTTCAAGTTGGAGCTCCCATAATGCCATCTTTGGATTTGATGAATTTGCTGAAGCAGCTCAAAAAACTGAGGGATACGCTGGTTTATCAGATAGGATGTAATAAAGGAAACAGATAAATGAATACATCGGGTGAGGTATGGGGGAAGGGACTGGGCGCTTCCATGCTCTCCCTTCCATGCCCATCCTTCAGGAACCTTCCTGTGTTCAGCTCACGGAAAGCTCTCCAAAACCAGTCCTCTTCAGTTTTTGTGGAAGTTTCATGATGTCAGCATTTCTTCCCTCAGGGCATAGGATGAGATTTTTCTCTGGGGAGGGTCTTAAGACCCATAACTAGAAAGCCAGGGGAATATTAAATTCCTGACTTGGGGCAAGTGAAAGGAAGGCAGGAGAAGGTCAGAGAGATTCTGTTTCTGGAGGCCTGCCCCTGAGGCCTAACACACCGAATATTCTAACAAAAGTCTGTAACAGGAGCTTATGGAAACTATAAGCCAGAAACCAAAGGAGAAACAATGTATGTCCATATCATTCATAACACCACATGTGCTTTTAAGATATTGTAAGCATACAAATAAAATAAAACTTGTTGATTCTCTGTTAAGAAACTAAGGTTGTAAAGAGCTAAGAGAGATAACGCAGACAATACTTTGCAGGGTCAGTCTCATCCAGAAAGAACTTCAAAGACACTCTCACAATAATGTTTCATCAAATGTCTGTGTACCCAGTGACCCAATCAAGTTGAATCATAAAAATAATTCATAAGTCCACCCACTGTCAATGGGGTACCTATATGGATCTTCTTAAATCATATTTGATCTCCAAATAAAGACAGTAACATGACCAACATGATACAAATATCCCATGGACAACTAAAAAGATACTAACCCTTTTGCTAGAAAAGATGTCTTTGAGCAAAGCGTACTTTCCCTATATTCTGTAACTTAAATATTATGATGAAAATTAACAATACTTAAATACTATGATGCAAAATAAACACATGCTATATAAAAGAATATGAAAGGAAAGAAAACAGAGATATTGGCTTAATATGTGTACAAATACACAAACATATCTATAACAATGTAAGGGGGAAATACTCATGATAATTCCAGTCCTCATTTCTATAACTGGTTGCGTAATGATAACTGGTTTTTAGAAGTGCCTTCTTCTACCACCCATTCTGTATTCCCTTTGCCTCCAGCAAGTACTTCGGCTGATCATGGTGTTTTTACTCAGTGGAGTGACCCAAATCCTCATTCTTGAAGTGTCTGGATCATTAGTAGTCCTCTCTGGTTTGCGTGGTTTTAGCTTTCCATTCCCTTAACCACAGGGTATGGTAATACCAAGCAATTCCCTAAGGAATATCCTGTATTTCAGACATATTCCTCTTTACCTTCATTGTGGAGTAGTAGTCTAATTTCCCCTAGTTATTCAGGATCAGTTACTTCAGCCAGCATAGTAGCTGCTAAGGTGTGAGTGTCTCCACCAATACTCAGGTTGAAATTTAATTACCAATATGGCAATATTGAGAGATGGGGCCCTAAGTGTCACGAGGATTCTGCCTTTGAGAAGGAATTAATCTATTCATGGATTAATGGATTAATGAGCTTTCATGAGAGGGTAACTTGTAGGTTTATAAGAAAAGGAAAGGAGACCTGAGCTAACACATTAGCACACTTAACCTTCTTGCATGCGATGCCCTGTGCAGGCTTGGGGCTCTGTAGAACACCCTTACCAGCAAAAAGGCTCCCACCAGATGTAGCCCCTCTATCTTGGACTTCTCAACTTTCATAAGTGTATGAAATAAATTTATTTTCTTTATAATTTAACCAGTTTTAGATATTATATTTTAAGCAACAGAAAATAGAATAATACAGTAGCTTCCGTATTTGCTTGTTGATTCAGAAGCATGAGGAGCTCCAAGTGGCAGAGTGGCAGTCTTAATTTCCAGTTCAATGGAATTATTCTTGTGTCTTCTAGTAGGAGCACTTCTCTCTTTGGAACTAAGAGCTTCATGCCAGCAGAGTATAAGACTGTGGCTATAGAAAGCAATCATTACTATAATGGATCCATGGATGGTAACAGTTGTGGGACTGTGTTAGAGGGACTTCCCAGGGTCCCCTTGTTGCAGGGTGGAGGGGCGTGGGGACTGTTTAAAGTGCAGGAATTCTCTGGCTTTCCCACGGGCCAGCTAGGGCTCTTTGTTCAGTTTCCTACGCAGGCCAAGTAGAGCTCTTTGTTTCACTTTCCTTTGCTGGCAAGCCATGTAGGGCCCTTTGTCTCTGAATTTTGCAGGCTGGCTCTTGGAAGAGGAGGCTATGTGATTCAGGGTTATAAAACAAGTATCCAATCCAGTAATGGAGTCAAAGATCAATCAATCTGGAGAACTTTGAAAGAGCTCCTCTCACAGGATGAGAACAGGAATGGGGAGGGAATAACTCAAGAGTTAAAACTTCAGCCGACCCTGCCTAGACAGTATCCTTTTTCCGGTCCCCTTCCTCGAAAGCTTGGGAGCTGCCCTTTCACTCTGTCTAATAAACTGCACTTTTGCATTCTCTTTGGGTCCACAATTTTTATTCCAACAGTAAAACTTACTGTGCCTCGGGGACCCTTTCCCCATTCTTCCATATTAGGAAGGACAAAAATCTAAGCTCCAATTGCAGTCATAGTTCCTACTTCCATGGTGGTCCTAACAGTTAGGACTCTAGGTTTTTCACCCAGGCAGCCTGGGTTTGACTCCTGGGTTCAGCTCCTGGGGTGGCAACCAAAGATGCGGAGAATATGGGAAGACTGGTACATTTTATGAGCATGGCCCATTATCACACTGCTTTTGCTGTGAAGTGAATTTATTAGAAGCAATGCTGTGTAGAATACCACCGCAATGGATAAGGCATTGCATAAGTCTACAGAAGACAGAAGCATTGTGTTCTGAACAGGCAAATTTATATCCAGAGGGTAACTATTCCTCTAAAAACAAAATGGTGCTTTTTCCATGATAAAAGCAGTCCAATTCAATCAACCTGCCACACATTCAGGGTGATCACCCTTGGGATTAGCCTGAATTTTTATCGTATTTATTTTCATCCTCTGAAATATTAATGATTTACTTTTAAATCTACAATAATTGTGACTTCTTGTTCTCTAGGCCCTAACGGCATTAATTAATGTTATGGGCTAGTGTAATATTTTATGGAAGAAAAGGTGATTAAGATCCCTGTGAATAAAATTATGACATAGGGCAGGAGGGTTACTACTTCCCTGAAGTAGGACCATGAAGGTATATTGCTGACCTTGTCAGTTGAAAGAAAACTGCTTCTGGAGATCATTTATAGCAAGTACAGTTATGCACTGCATAAAAACGTTTCTGTCAATAAAAAAACAACACACACAACAATAGGCTCATGAGATTATGACACTGTAGGTGTATTTACTGTACCTTTTTCTATATTTAGATATGTTTAGATACACACATATGTAAGATTGTCATAATTGCCTACAGCATTTGGTATAGTAACGTGCTGAACAGATTTGCAGCCTAGGGGCAACAAGGTGGGTCCAAGATGGCCAGGGGGAGACTTATGTTAATTCTAGCTAAATAATTATAAGCTTGCTTGGCTCAGAGTACACTGAAGTTTATACCCCAAACTAAACTATATTATTGATGCAGTTAATTAGAAATCAAGCAGCAACAGGAGGCCTAAGGTAAACACTGTCGGAGAGCCCAGTAACACCAGGGAACACCTCGGGGTGGTTGCAGGGCAGGGAATACTGCTCTGGTCCCACGAATGCCTTCTCAGCATGGAGATTGTATGAGGGTCTCGTAAAGATCTCTGAGAAGAGGGCCTATGCAAAGATCTCTGAGGCAATCTCTGCTTGCAAGATCCAGGAGGGTCTTTGCAGATGGGAGCTGGCAAGAGGAGAAAATCCTTGCAGGGCAGAGATCATGGAACACCTTAGGCTCTGCCTAGGTTCTCAGAATATGGAGTGATTTTAATTACTCTATGTCCTCAATGCTTAGGAGATAAAAACTCCTTGATGCATTGGGTGTGGTCAGACCCGGTGGCTCCTCATCTGCTATACTTCTGATGCAGCCGCACCCTGATAACAATCAGTGATAAAGTCAGAGTACTAGTTTAGCATGTCTAAGAAGGATCTCAAGTGCTCTTCCCTCACCGGCCAGCCAGCTATCGCACCTACCCCTTCATCCTCCCCTTCCACGCCCATAAGATCAGTGAGATTATACACATAATAAAAGTGTTTGGAGCCCAGAGCTGGGGGCCAATGCGGCTCCCACGCTTGTGTTGCCCACTGGACACATGCTGTGAATTCTACTCTTGTGTCTTTGTCTTTATTTCCTTTTCTCAAAGGAAAAGTCACGGCCAGGACTAAGGACACCCATATATGAAGTTTGACTCATTCCCAACACAAAAGGTATATTATATAGCCTAGATGTGTAGCAGGGTATGCCATCTAGGTTTGTGTGAATACATTATGTGATGTTTACACAACAAAATCACCTGATGATTCATCTCTCAGAGTGTATCCTCATTCTTTGGTATCACATGATTTTTTCGGAGGGAAAGGAAAACATTTTCCAGATCAATAGCTGAATACCAGATCAACAACTGCAAAATCAGGTACTAGAGGATGTGTTAATTTACTGAAGCAGTAGTACCACATTTGGTACAGAGCTGTAATAGTAGACATTATCTGGTTAAACCTATGATAATCCAGTGTGTTTCTCTAAGGTCCATCTGTCTTATTCTAGGCCAAACAGAAGATTTGAATGGGAATGTTGTAGAAATTAGCACCCTGTGTCTTTCAGATCCTTAACAGTGCCACAAATCTGTAATTTCTCCAGCAATGTGATGCTGCTTTTGGTTTCCTATTTTTCTAGGGAGAGGCAGTTTTAATATCTTAAATTTGGCCTTTTCCAACAAAATAGTCCTTACTGTGGAGCTCAGGGAACTAATATGGGCATTCTGCCAGCTGCTAACTGAGCCTACTCCAATTGTGCACTCCAGATCTGGGGAGATATTTGCAGTATAGGTTCAGGGACCTACTGGGTCCTTTGTGAGATGAACCTAAGCTAAAACTCCGCTGATTATCTGATCTTCTTAAATTCCTACTCTGCTGGAACACAGTGAAATTTTGGCTTTCCTGATTAATTCAGAGACAGTGTCCAGTAGTTTTCAAACGGTATTATTATTATTTCCTTTTCCCCAATGGACAGTTACTCAGGTAAAAAGCTGTTAAGTCTTTTTGGGAAAGGCCATGAGAAAGATTAACAGTAGAATAAGTTTTTGGCAACATATCAGGATCTTTTGTCACAAAAATCCAACCTCTTCTTCATTCAACGGGTTTTGGGTTTATAAATTGGCTCAAGCCAGTGAATTGATTGAGGAGCCATGACTCTGTTTTTATGATTCAAGTTAAAATTTTGTTCACTTGACCTAGAACTATTTTGTGAATACTAATCAAGAAAGTATTTAGTAGACTTACTATCATTTTTAAATGTAGGAACACCATGGTAAACTAGCCAGTGCTATAGGTCTGCTTGAGTCAGATTATCCTGATTGCTGCTTTGACTCTGCTCTGTATTGTGATAATCACATCCACCTTGTCTCTATCAGTTGAGGGCTGCCACATGGCCCCTGACACTTTCCGATTTAATCACCTAATTGCATTTAGGTGCCTTAATTCAGTAACTACAGTATCCACTGTGAGGTCTGACCTGCAGAAAAGAGGGATCACATAGTTCCTCCAGGTTGCTGATGTTTCCTCACAAATTTATTTTTCACTTTATTAGTCATAAGTATGTCTTCTTGATCCTCCTGCGGAAGGTGAGTAAGTCTTAAATTACGAATTCACTTTAACCATCCTTAGGCCTTTGAATCTTCAACGTTAAACCAAGGCATGTCTGATATTTCTGATTTGCTCACTGGGGGTTACCTTTCGGTCTTGTTGCAGCCACCAAACAACACACTGAGAGCACTTTCTAACTTCCCTGGTTTTAATAGTAAATACTAAGTCTCCGGTTGGTGAGCCCATGTCAATAACTTCTCTCTGATCCAACTTTGTTTCTTCCATTATTATCCTACACTCTTAATATTCATTCCTATGCAGATTCCCTGAATTTTTGTCTGTATCAATTAGAAAAGTAATTATTTTGGACTCTAACACACCTCCTAATATATTACACTTTGCATATCATCTTTATGGGCCTCCTGGAACTTGAGTTTAATTATAGGTCTAGAAGCCAAGATGAGTGATGGGGGGTTCTTGAGGAAACTCAGCATTGTCTTGCATGGCAACCGCCTCAGGGAAGGTCATGACCGTATAGTTTCCTCACGAAATGCAGAGTTAATTCCTTCAGAGATCAGATTCTGCTTCCAAGGGGCATGAAAAGGCCTCCTCCACTAGCAAAGAAGACTAATCAAAATTTAGGGGCTCAATTTTTCTAAACATTGTTTTCCCATACATATTCTTTTCAAATGTTCCTTTCTTTCCTAATCGAAGCCCTCACTTACCAATAGAAACACTATGAGGCTATAAAAGTTCAACTTGTATTGTAATTTAGCAAGTTTCAGGATAAGACCCTGAATTTGATGTTTAGCATTCTCAGTCCAGTGGTTACAGAAGAACTATTTCCTTAAGGGCACACACATTAGGAGGCATGGTAGTGCTTGCCTGCAGTCCTAGCTACTTGGGAGGCTGAGGTATGAGAGTCATTTGAGCACAGGTAGCTGAGGTTGCAGTGAGCTGAGATCATGCCACTGAACTGCAGCCTGGGCAACAGAATAAGACTCTATTTCAAATTGAATGAATGAATGAATGAATAAATAAATAAATAAATAAATAAATAAAATAAAAACAAATCTTCCATTTCTAGTATAGTTCTTCATCATGGCAAAGAAACTTCACACTACATGAGCAAAAGTTGATGACCTGATTTGGCAAAATCTGTCTACATTTTGGATAATGTCTGATTCCATACCAAGGCTGGAAATTTTGGAAATGAAGGAAATTTTTTAAATGCAATTTATAAAACCAGTGACCTATCTGACACCCAATTGCTATGTATTTTCAAATAATTGGATTTATTTTGTACAATTTAAATCTGAGAAATAGAGGCCATATTCATTATTCAAAAATTGCATTAAGAATGTGGCAGGAGGGATATTCATAAACAAAGTTTATTTTTCAAGCAATTCATTTTAATTTTCTTTAGCCATACATTCAAAACTTATGTTTATTTCATTTATTTATGTAATATTTGTTGCTGCAAAAGCAATCACAAATTTTAGCATTACTTTCAATCGAAAAAACGGCAATAACTTGTGCACTTAGTGTTTTATATTTAAAATTGACAGACAACATTGTATGTTTTTATTATGTACAGTATGGTGTTTTGAAGTATATATACATTGTGGTGTGGTTAAATCTAGTTAATTAACAAATGTATTACCTCAGATGGTTATTTTTTGTGGCACTAGCATATAACATCAGCTCTAATTTTTGAGAATACAATATATTGTCATTAACTTTCATTATCTTTCTTTGCAACAAATCTTTTGAAATTCATTCTTCCTAATTGTAATTATGTATCCTCTGTCCAACATCTTCCCAATCTCCCCTTCTTAATAATCCCCATACCCTCTGATAACTACCATTATTCTCTCTACCTCTATGAGATCAACTTTTTTATATTCCACATATGAGTGAGGTTATGTGGTATTTGTCTTTCTATGCCTATGTAACTTAATATAATGTTCTCCAGGTTCATTCATCACATAACACAAATGGTAGGCTTTCCTTTATTTTTTATGACTAACTAGTATTCCACTGTGTATATATACCACATTTTCTTTATCTATTCATCACTTACTGGAAACTTAGGTTGATTCCAGATCTTACTGTGAATATTACTGCCATAAGCATGGGAATGCAGATATCTCTAGACATATTGATTTCCTTTCTTTTGGATATATATATATCCAATAGTGAAATTATTAAATCATATAATAGTTATTTTATTTAGTTATTTATTTTTCATTATACTTTAAGTTCTGGGGTATATGTGCAGAAAATTCAGGTTTGTTACATAGGTATACATGTGCCATGGTGGTTTGCTGAACCTTTAATCTATTACCTATATTAGGTATTTCTTCTAATGGTATCCCTCCCCTATCCTTCTACTCCTCAACAGGCCCTGGTGTGTGATGTCCCCCCCTCCGTGTCCATTTGTTTTCATTGTTCATCTCCACTTATGAGTGAGAGTAAACAGGCAACCTACAGAACAGGAGAAAATGTTTGCAATCTATCTATCTGACAAAGGACAAATATCCAGAATCTATAAAGAACTGAAACAAATTTGCAAACACACAAATGAACAAACAAAACACACACACACACACAAAAACAAAGAACCTCATCAAAAAGTGGGCAAAGGATATGAACAGACACTTCTCAAAAGAAGTCATTTATGCAGCCAACAAACATATGAAGAAAAGCTCACCATCCCTGGTCATTAGAAAAATGCAAATCAAAACCACATTGAGATACCATCTCATGCCAGTTAGAATGACAATCATTAAAAAGTCAGGAACAGCAGATGCTGGAGAGAATGTGGAGAAATAGGAATTCTTTTATGTGGTTGGTGGGAGAATAAATTAGTTCAACCATTGTGGAACACAGAGGGGATATTCTTCAAAGATCTGGAAATAGAAATAGCATTGGATCCAGTAATCCTATCACTGGGTATATACCCAAATGATTATAAATCATTCTACTATAAAGACACATGCAGGTGTATATTTATTGCAGCACTGTTCACAATAGCAAAGACTTGGAACCAACTCAAATGCCCATCAAGGATAGACTTGTTAAAGAAAATGTGGCACATATACTCCATGGAATACTATGCAGCCATAAAAATAATGAGTTCATGTCATATGCAAGGATATGGATGAAGCTGGAAACCATCATTCTCAGCAAACTAACATAAGAACATAAAAATAGTTCTATTTTTAAACTTTTGAGGAACCTGCGTACTATTTTCTATCATTGCAATCCTGACGACAGTATGTAAGTGTTCCTTTTTCTTTTTTTTGGGGGGGGGAGGGGGGAGTGTTTCTTTTTCTTCATATCCTTGCTAACACTTGTTTTTTTTTTTATGATAATAAAAAAATGGCTAAGTTATTCACTGATTAACTGCAAAATATACTATAAATGTATGGTAACCAAGTAGCATGGTGCTGGCACAAAAACATACACAGACCAGTAAAACAGAATAGAAACCACCAAAATAAACCCACGTTTTTAGAGCCAACTAATTTTTGATAAAGGTTCTAAAAACAAGTATTGAGGAAAGAATACTTTTTTCAAAAAATGGTATTGGAAAAACTGGATATCTACATGTGGAAGAATGATATTAAACTCTTACCTCTTACCACATGCAAAAAAGTCAACTCAAAGTGAATTAAAAACTTAAATGTAAGGCCTCAAACTATGAAACTACTAGAAGAAAACATAGGGTAACGCTTCATAATAGGCATATTGGCAAGGTTTTCTTGAATAAAAACTCAAAGCATGGACAACAAAAGCAAAAATAGATTAATGGGATTACATCAAACTTAAAAAGCTTTTGCACAGAAAAATAATCAACACAGTGAAGAGACAACCTGCAGAATGAGCAAAAAAATAGTTTCAAAATATACATTTAACAAGCGCTTACTATCCAAAAAATAAGGAACTTCAATGCCACAGCAAACAAACAAACCAGCCAACAAAAGCAAATAACAAATAATCAGATTAAAAAATGAGGAAAGACCTGAATTTCTCAAAAGAAGGTATACAAATGGGGATATTCTAAACATTACTAAACATCAGTGAAAATCAAATATGATATTTAACTATAGTCAACATGACATTTAAGTTTAATTTTTTAGCAGAAAGTATGGAAGAATGAAGGTGAATCATTATCTAAATTTTCTTTATGGTAAAATATTTACAGATCTAGATATTTTCAATTGAATAATTATTTTAGTTGCCTCTGTGAGATTTTATGATGTAGCTGGGCCACGGGAAACTACATTTGCATTCCTGTAAGTCATATTTCCTAGATCTCCAAAAATTGAGGATGCTGCCCTAATGGAAACAAGTCATAAATCTATAATATATAGATTTTTTATAAATAATAAATTGTTTATGCATCAAAAATTGTATAAGCAATTCTCATACATCTCATAGTACTTTAAGATTTTTGTGCATTACATATTGATGCATCAAAGAAGCATTTTAGTTTTAAAAAGTGTAAACATAGTGAGGCTGGAGTAGAATCAAAATTCAGTCTCAAAAAAGTGTTAACTAAAAGTTAGGATAGACTAGGTTTCTAAATGTTAACTCAAATAGTTGGTGATTGCATTTGCTCATCATATAATTTCTAACCTACTGGAATCAGTAGAATATGATATGAAAGTTCTGAAGTGATATAAATCTAGGAAAACATTTAGTGATTATAATATACATTGTTTTAATTTGCAAGTTAAAAAAAATCTCTACAAAGATATAGGTTGTTTTATATAGATTACAGTGATAATAGGTTCTATGTTTCAACTTGGCTAGAGTCCCAGTTTATTTAATCAAATATGAATCTAAGTGTCTAAGTGTTGTGAAGAAGTTTTGTAGATGTCATTAAAGTTCATAATCAGTTGACTTGAAGTAAAAGAGATTATCCTAGATAAGCTGGGAGGTCATTATTGAACCAATGAAAATGACTCAAAAATAAAGCTGAGAATTCACTGAGGAAGAAATTCTACTTGCAAACCGTGGCTTCAACTCATGCTCAGAGTTTTGTCCTGCCCTTCCTTAAGGATTACCTACGGATTATGAACTTCCTGGCCAGTCTTCAAAATCACATATGCCAATTCTTTCTAGTAAATTCCTTAACCTATGTATCTCCTACTGATTTTCTTTCTGTGTATGAAGACTTATTGATACAGATTTAGATATCAGCAGTGATTCTAGAAAAACAACCTTAAGTTTCTTGAATTAGTTCTTGGTTTCTGTTACTATTATTTTATTCCGATTAAATTCAAAGAAATTATGACTCTATTTCCAGTAGTAAAGACAGTACTGACAGTCCATGACATGATGCGATAATACAGATAGGCAAAATATCACCATTGGATACTCTTAATCAAATACTCATAAAAGGTTCTGGGTGACCATATATTTGACAACATTTTTGTCAAACTGACGAGTATAATGAGATTGATTAGCTGCTCATAACTGCACTGGAGAAAGTAGAAAAAGAATAAACTCAGAGTTTCAAATTCCTAACTCAAGTTCTACATAAATAAATTAAAAGCTTTTATGTCTGTCATAAACAAAACGCTTATCTCCTGTAGCCACAGGGCTGAAATTACTGAAGACCAAACCCAAAGCCTCATCCTGAGAGTGGCTAAATTGCATCAGACATTGAATTCTCAACCTTGCAATGCATCTTCAGTTAAATACAGGCATTAAATGAAAAGGAATGGGAGCCTGATTGGAATGGGAATACAGGAGCAGAAATGAGCGCACTAAGCAGAGATTCTGGATTCCGTATTTTACCTTGAGAATGTAAATGGTTTTTACAGTTTGTTTAGTTACCTTAAACACGGAGCAAAAGGTAGCCTACACTAAATCAAGATTAAATGCCAGAACTGCCTTGCTATACTGCAAAAGAAGATGTCTAAATGTTTAGGGATATTGGAATGTTATAGAAGATTTATAACGTAAGACTTGCTTACCTGTACCAAGAGCATCCAGAGAATACAACTTTCATTATGACCATAAGAACATAAGTTGTGAGAGGAGTCTCAGTATCCTTGAAGAACTCTGTGGTAGCTTTTCTCTTTAGGTCAAAGATAACAGTGGAAATTGCTACTAATGATCTGAGATCCTTAAATGTAACAGGGTTAATAGCATCCCAGGGTGACACAGGCCAAGAGGAGGTACCTAATTACCAAAGACTGTCTGGTTATGGTTACCGTGATGGAGAGTAATGTCAAAGCAGCAATCAAAATAGTCTGACTCACAGACACCTATTGTGTTTGCTTCTGGATCATGATATAACTAGAAAACAGATAGAAAAGCAATATACTAATTTTACTTTTTTTTGTATTATTATTTGGATGGGCTCTATTGCCCAGGCTGAAGTGCAGTAGTGTAATCTCAGTTCACTGAAACCTCTGCCTCCCAAGCTATCCTCCCACCTTAGAGTCTCAGGCAGCTGGAACTACAGGCGTGCACCACCATGCCTCACTACTGTTTTTGTATTTTTTGTAAAGATGGGTGGGGGGGTGGGTGTCTCACTGTGTTGTCCAGGCTGGTCTTGAACTCCTGAGCTCAAACAATTCACCTGCCTTGGCCTCCTAAAGTCCTGGGATTAGGGGTGTGAGCCGCCACACCTGGCCAATATACTAAATTCTTAACTGATATGTATAAATGAAAATGTTTGGGTCAGAAGGAGTGAGCATGGCAAAGAGCCTATCTGCTGGCTCTTACATTACTTGTATATGTCATCTGTTGTACTAGAGCCTGAATTATACCAGCAAACAAAAATTTAGTGCTTCAATACACAACACCTGTGAAACCCACCTCAGGAACCTGTGTTTAACCAAGCAACCCATACAAAACCTTGGCCCTCTGAAAGCACCCTGAAGTCAGGTGAACAGAAGTTTTACTTAAATAGCCAAAACAGAGAATAACGGCTCCTTAATTTATTTACAGATATGAGTGAGTTTACAGACTCAGAGCCTCTTGATTAAAGGGGAGGTTGGGACCTCTTGAGTGAGGGTTCTGCTACATTGCTAAATAATGATACTTTAATCTTTCTCTCAGCCTTCCCAAAAGGGAACTAGGAACATTTACTAAGGTGACTGTGCAACGGGGAAAGGAAAATAATCTGAATTCTGGGGAATTATTTGACACTGGGTCTGAACTGACATTAGTTACAAGAGACACAAAATGTTAGCGTAGTTCATCAGTCAGAATAGAAGATGACAGAGACCAAGTAGGTATTAAAGCTGTTGCTCAGGTGTGTCTCACACAGAGTTCACTGTGTCCACACACCAATCCTGTAGTATTGCAGCGCTCTTACAGATGTAGGTTCATCGACTGAACAAATTAACACATTTCCTGGTACTTTGTATGCAGCTATTAACCTGGAAAATACCTTTTTTCTTACTACCTGGTGGTAAAGACCACCAGAGCTATACTTTCAGTATCCTGCCTCAAAGGCATATCAACTCCCCACACCTATGTCATTATTTATTCTACAGGAACTTTCATTGTGTTTTTCTTCCACAAGACATTATGCTGATTCATTCTTACCTTGATGATATTATGCAAATTTGACCTGTTGAGCAAGGAATGGTAGTTATTTAGACTTACAAGGAATTTGTGTTACAGAAAGTGGGAAATTAATCTGACAAAAATACAAAGGCCTTTCGCTTCAGCAACATTTCTAGGAGATCAGTGATGTGGAGCATGTCAAGATATACTTTCTATAAATTCCTGCATCTGGATGAATCAAAAAAGGAGCACAATGCCCAGTGAGTCTTTCTGGATTTTGAAGGCAACATGTTTGCCATTGGAGTGTGCTATGCCAGCTCATTATTGAGAGATCAAAAAATTGCTGAATTTGGATGGGGTCTACAACAAAATAAGTCTTCTCAACAGTTCCAAGCTGCCATGCAAGTTGATTCTACGCTTGAGCCATAGGATCCAGCAGATCCATTGATACCTTAAATGTCAGTGGCAGATAAAGATGCTGGTTGGAACTTTTGGCAGGTGCTTATTGATAAATCACAGAAAAGACCCTTAGGATTTTGAAGCAAAGCTCTGTTTTCCTCTGTGGATAACTACTATCTTTTTGAGAAACATCTTTGGCTTGCTATTAGGCCTTAGTTGAGACTGGAGACTAAATGCTTACCTACGAGCCACTGAGTTGGCAAACAACTAGAGTTGCTCATCATGAACTGGGTATTTTTCTAACCCACCAAGCCATAAAGTTAGACTTTCTCAGTAGCACTCTATTTTCATATATGGAAGTGATATCAACCTATACCTACCTACGGCTTCCTGGAAGTTTCTTATGATCAGTTGACTCAGCAAAATAAAACCCAGGCCTAGTTTACATGATATGCCGGCAACTTCTGAAAGTGGACAGCTGAGCATGATGGGTCATTCCTGATAAACCCCTGAAGGAAAGTGGTAAAGTTGTTAGAACCTGCTTATATATTTTTCCTGGAAGAAACAATTGCCAGAGGTATTAGTAGATATTGATTCATGAGATCTATCCCATTGTTTGGCTGGATGGTCAGGAACTTGGAAGGTATTTAATTGAAAAAATGGTGACAAGGAGGTCTGGGGAAGAAATATGTGGATTGACCTCACTTACTAGGCAAAGACTGAAATATTTCGTATCTATGTGAATGCTTATGAAAGGGTGAGCTTAACAGAGTAGGATTTTAATCATTTTAGTAATTTTCAAATTATTTTTGAAAATTACATGGATAAGATGACCTGTAATAGCTACCTGTCATCCTCTTTCCTTAGCCATAACTACTGCTGTTTAATAAGTTCTTAAAGTGGTTGCAGTGGCAAAATTGGAAGTTATGCAACATGAACTTTATCTGACCAAGGAGAGCTAGCTAGATACACTACTGAGTGTCCAATCTGCTAACAGCAAAGACCAAAGACCAACACTAAGTCCCTGATATGGCACCACTCCCCAGGATGATCGGTCAGCTACCTGGCAGATTGATTACACCAACCCACTTCTACCATGGAAAGGGGCCCCATATTGTTCTTACTGAAATAGACATTTAACTTTATTAGGTTGGTGCAAAACCTAAGCGCAAAAACTGTAATTGCTTTTTCACCAACCTAATAGATTCAGATTTGCCTTTCCTGCATTCAATGCTTCTGACAAGACTAGCATTTGTGGACTTACAGAATGCCTTGTCCACTGTCACAATGTTCCACATAGCATTGCTTCTGACTGAGAAACTCACTTCATAGCAGAAGAAATGTAGCAGTGAGCCCAAACTCATGGAATTCACAGGTTTTACCATATGAATGCAGCTGACTTGATAACATTGGAATGGCCTTTTGAAGGCTCAGCTATAAAACAAGGTAGTGGGAAATTTTGCAGTGCTGGGACAAGGTTCTACAGAAAGCTCTATGTGCTCTAAGTCAGCGTCAACATATGGTGCTGTTTCTCCCATAGCCAGAATTCGCGGGTTTAGGAATCAAATAGTCAAACTGAGTGTAGCAACGTTCACTATTACCTCTAGAAAGCATTTACTTTCTTTACTTATGGCTTCATGTTTTGTTGGTGTAGATGTCTCAGTCTAAACCTCCACCAGGAGGCACAATATTGAGATTGTCACCTGCCACTTTCGTCTCCTCATGTCTCTGAATGAATAGGTAATGAAAGGACTTTCTATACTTACTAGGGTGATTGATCCTGACTACTGAGAAAATATTAGTTTGCTATTGCTACACAGTGAACGTAAGGAAAAATATGTCTGAAATACAGGTGTTCTAGTGTTGCTATGTCCTGTGATTAAAGTCAGTGGAAAATTACAACAACCCGGCTCCAGCAGGACTGCTGATGGCCCACTCCCTTCAGTAATAAAGATTCAGATTACCTCACCACACAGTGACCCATGATTAGCTGAGGTACTGGAATGATAGTAGAAGTAGTGGTTATAAATATTAGCTATGAACTCATAATCAGCTGTACCCGTAGGGACCATAATATTTATGAGCATTTATTCCTTTTATTTTATTTTATTTTATTTTTTTGAGACCGAGTCTTGCTCTGTCACCCGGGCTGGAGTGCAGTGCACGATTTCAGCTCACGGCAACCTCTGCCTCTCGGGTTCAAACAATTCTCCTGCCTCAGCCTCCCTAGTAGTTGGGATTACAGGCACCCACCACCACACCCAGCTATTTTTTTTCATTTTTAGTAGAGACAGGGTTTTGCCATGTTGTTCACACTGGTCTTGAACTCCTGACCTCAGGTGATCCACCCACCTCAGCCTCCCAGTGTGCTGGGATTACAGGCATGAGCCACTGTGCCCAGCCTTATTCCTTGTTTTTAATGAATATTTATATATATACACACACACATAAATTTTCTTTTCCTTTCACATCTCTTTCCATCTAACATGAGATATATCACTAACAGTTGACTTTACACCACAGTGTTTAAGTTACAGGATATCAGGAGAAAAGTAAACATTGCATAAGGACCACAATCCTACTCTGGGGAAATGGTCTTCTTTACCTGTTGATTCATAGACATAAGGAGACCAAAGTGGCTGGTGACAATCTCAATTTTTAATTCAATGGGATCATTATTATGCCTCCTGGTGCATTTCTCTCTTTGGACTAAGACATCTACCCCAACAAAGCACAAACCCATAGCCATAGGGCACTTTTGGTTATACACAGGTAGTTAGATCATGTTAGCTTGAAAGTATGACTTCTTTGTTACTGTCTTTATTTGGAGATTAAGCTTGGTGTTTACACATGTTACGTGGATGTCAAGTTGACAAGTGTTAGACTTTAATGGTCAGGCTTATAAATCAATTTGGCTATCATACCATACCCAGTTATTCAATCAAGCACTTATCTAGATTGATGTAATTGGCATTCACAGTCAGTGGACTAAAAGATATTCCTAGATAATCTGGTGGGTCTGATTCAGTCAGTGAAAGTCTTTAGAATGGTACTGAAGTTTCCTGGAAGAGAGAGAATTTTGCTGTTAGAGTGAAGCTTTTATTTAAGGTTGAGAATTTCAATCTTTTCTTCCTGATGTACTACCCTACAGACCTTTGACTGCCTTGGGAGCTCCACAATTCTTTAAGCCAACACGTTATAATAAATACTTTAATTTATATCTTCTACTTGTTCCATTTATCTGGTTGAACTATGAGTGAAAAAGTTAGTTACATATTTGGTGGCATATCTAGGATTAAACAATAACACATACAATAAAATTACCGCCAAAAATTTTGTAGTCTAAGTCTTACACTGAGTTACATAGATAGACATGTCTGTGCACTGGCCCATTTAAACTCATTCTGCAATTATTTTATACCAGAAAAAACCCCAACAAATTTATAGATCAATACAAAATTGAATAAACCTGACATTATTAATTTGCTTTAAAAATTGTTCTAGAAAAATATTAAGTGAACCCAATTAAAGACAACTGAGGGATATATGGAAAAGGTTTATACAAGTTAAATGAAAATCAGTCTTAATCTTTAGAGATTAGAAACAATGAACCACATCAATATGGCATACACAACATTAGGAATGATAATTTTATGATACCATTCATGAGAAAAAAGAGACATAGCAGGAGAATAAAAATTAGAGCTGAAAAGAAAAATAGCACCACATTGTGAATAGCAATGGTTCTTACATTAACAAAAGAAGTGATGGGGTTATAATATGCATGTTCATGAGCTGTTATACATGCATGCTCCTTAATCTCACTCAGTTTGAAGGATATCAAACCAACAACTTCTTAAGAAAGAAACACCAATCTCCTGACAGTCTCCATAGTTTCTGAAATTTATATAGGAATCGACAGAGAATTTTGCAAAATGAAATTCTACTTACTCTTCTGATCACAATTCAATATGAAAATAAAAGAGAAAAAGAAAAGAACATAAGGAAATTGAGCTAGGATAATACATTAAAAAAAAAAAGCAGATATCATAACCAGTAACAATAAATACATCTTAAGAAGCAGTATGGTGATCCTTTCTATAAATGTACGTTCTTTTTTCTTAAAAACTGTGAAAGCAAAATCAAATGATTTGCTTTGTGCACCTGGCACCAGACACAATTAGTAATTTCTGAGTATCCTTAGGAAGCACAGCTCTTTTGGAGAATGTAAATGCTTTCAGCTCATTTCAATAAAAGACACTCTGTCCCTTTTTGCGACAATGGATTTGGAGCACTTAGATAAAACCAGCCTCCCTATGCTCAGAATGTGATTACAGCTGCTGTGTGGGCAGAGCACAGAGAACACAAGGGCCCTAGACATCAACCTGAGCCCTGTGATATGCTTTGGATTAACAAGGGGAAACCTAGGTGATGCTCAGATTTCACAAGCCAGTTGGTAGAAATGGGAATCACTCAAAAAAGTGGGGCTGCCTTCATTCTCAAAGTCGGTTGCAACAATCGCGTCAGGCTGCTGCCTCAGGTGCACTGAATTGCTAATTAAGGTCTTAGCATATAGAAATTGCAGCAATTTCAGTTGTGTAGACTAAAATGGAGAAAAATCTCATGAAACTACAGGAAGGTTTTTACTTAGCTCTTTCTCAAAATGACAAAATAAATTCTTGATGCTTTTTGTCTCTGCCTGCCTCTGAGTTATGAAAATAGCATTTTCAATTTCACACATTATCTCTTCAGCTATCATGAATAATGTGGTCCATTTTTCTCAAGTTCCTTGTCATCAGCAGCACCTTGAAGCAAGTTGAAATTTAGATTGTTTTGCTCTGTTTTATTTATGTTTATTTAGAATGTTACACTCTTCAGAGAAATAACAAAATCTTTAAAATCTAAGATCTTGTTCAAATAGGTAAGCTATTTCTACTTCTTTTAAAGTTAAGTATAACATTACAATTAATAGAACAACAGGTGGTTTGTACCTCATTACCATAGAAAAAGTGAAATATTAGCTGTGCATACATCAAAAAATAAATCTCATAATAATTAATCTGAGGCAAAATGAATGATGGCAGAAGATGTATTAGGTAAAATAGTTTTAGAAAATGTGTATAAAAAAAAGGAATATATTCAAATGTTTGAAATTCAGAAGTATTAGGGCAGATTCTCCTAAGCTGTATTCTCTAAGTTACTTTAGATTTTACACTTTAGTCTTTCTCCTGGCCTTCCTGAAAGGGACCCAATAGACATTTACCTATGGTGATTGTATGTTAGAGAAAGGGAAATAGGCCAGGTGTGGTGCCTCCTGCCTGTAATCCCAGCACTTTGGGAAGCCAAGGCAGGTGAATCACCTGAGGTCAGGAGTTCAAGACCAGCTTGACCAAAATGGTGAAACCCTGTCGCTACTAAAAATACAAAAAAAAAAAAAAAAAAAAAATTAGTTGGCTCATGGTGTTGGGTGCCTGTAATTCCAGTTACTGGGGAGGCTGAGGCAGGAGAATTGCATGAACCCGGGAGGCAGAGGTTGCAATGAACCAAGATTGTGCCATTGTATCCTAGTCTGGGCAACAAGAGCAAAACTCCGTAGAAAGAAAAAGAAAGAAAGAAAGAAAGAAAGAGAAAGAGAGAGAGAGAGAGAAAAAGAAAGAAAGAATTTTAAGGTCGAATAAGATTAAGATAATCACCGAAAGTCATACTTGGTGGCCAGGGATGGTGGCTCACTCCTGTAATCCCAGAAGTTTGGGAGGCCGAGGTAGGTGGATCACGAGTTCAAGACCAGCCTGGCCAACATGGTAAAATCTTGTCTCTACTAAAAATACAAAAAAATTACAGGCATGTGTTCATACGTATCTGTAGTCTCAGTTACTTGGGAGACTAAGGTAGAAGAATCACTTGATCCCGGGAGGCGAAGGTTGCAGTGAGCCAAGATCACACCACTGCACTCCAGCCTTTCAGCATTTGTGACAGAGTGAAGGTCTATCGCAAAAAAAAAAAAGAAAAAAAGAAAGTCATACTTGATTATGTCAATATATTTATAATTATTTTAAGTTTCCTTTTTCAATACACAAAATTTCAGATCCATCTCTGTCTTAGGATCTCTATTTCGTGCTGTTATTGAAAATACTAGAAAGATACTCTTAATGGCTTTGCGAAGAAAATAGCCAATTAAAATATTTGCATAAATATGAAAATTTCCAAAAAACTAAACACAGAACTAGCCTTTTATCCAGCAATCTCACTTCTGGGCATCTACCCAGGGGAAAAGTAAACATTATATTAAAAAAAAAAGCTGCTCTCAAATGTTTATTTCAGTACTATTCACAATAGCAAAGTCATGAAATGAACCTATGTGTTCATCAGCAGATGATTGGATAAATAAAATAGGATGTGTGTGTGTGTATGTGTGTGTGTGTGTGTGTGTGTGTGTAAATACATATACTTCATGTTCTCACTTGTAAGTGGGAACCAAACAGTGGGTATACATGGACATAAAAAATGGAATAATAGACATTGAACACTACAAAAGCTGGAAGGATTGTAGGCTAGTAAGGTGTGAAAAATTACCTATTGGGTACAAGTTGACTATTCAGGTGATGGGTACAGTAAAAGCCCAGACTTCCCCATGATCCAATATATGCATGTAAGAAACATACACTTGTACCTCTTAAATATATAACCATATTAGAAAAAAAGATTTGCACAAAGTGATACATTCTATACTACATTTTTGGTCCAATGTAATACAAAATAATAAGGCAAATAATAATGAAATTCTGCCTGTGGAAATAGAGTTGGTTTCACAGAGTAGACAGTGGACTCTTGAAGGACGGTAAAAGTTGGTGTTACAGGCAAGGCTGACTGTGTGTCCTGGCAAATGTGCATTAAGTACCCATATAGTACTTGATGCATATACTTCAAATATCTCACCAAGCTATAGGGGATGGATAAATATGTCTAAATATACGTAGATATAAGAAACCTGGTCTACTTATATAGGCCTGAACTTATCTATATCTGATGAATCTAGAGAGATATATTAAATTCTAAAGTTAGTTATTAAAATCTGCAACTTTGTAGCAGCTGGTGTAACAACTCTGTTTTTGAACCTCTATTGACCCCCTTGAGCATCACTTAGATGCTCAAATTTCTTTCTTTTTGTGAGTGCAGACCTCTGTCTTGCAGGCACCAACTTGTATGTTCAATGGCTTATTTGTGCTCTCCACTTGACTGTCTAATACTTGAAATATATAAATCTAAGTTTTGCCAAATTCTGCTTAACCTTGAGTCTCCGTAATATAAATCATGGCAACTCCTTCTTTTCAATTGTTTATCCTCAAAGCCCATCATTCCTCCCTCCTCCCTTAATCTCAACCCCATATCCCATTTGTCAGGAAACACTGCTGGCTGTGCATTCCAAAAATATCCAGAATCCAACCACTTCTCACCACCTCCACCATTCACCCTAGTCCAAGACACCATCACTTTTTGCTGGAGTTTCTGAAAAATTCTCTGTGACATTTTCTTCTTCCAGGCTCCTGTTAGAATTGACATTCTTTATTTTTTTTGAAGTTAGACATGACCATGTGGCGTGCATTGGATAATAAAATGTAAATAGTGGTGACATGAGAAACTTCTCTGTGGAAGCTTTGAGAGCAGGTTCATGCTTCACCATATCCCCTTTTCCTTTCTCATACGTTGAAGAGGCACCAAGACAGAGCTTCTGCCAATCTGAGCTCCTTAGTGGCCATGGTGAGCAGAGGACCCCTGAAATCTATGTTGGGCATCTATGTGTTAGAAATAACATTCGTTCTGTTTATTTGCTGAGGTTAAGAAATTTGGGTCAATTAGCACACTATTGTGACTGATAGTGTAGATTCCTAACTGGGGCCCATGCCTCCACCCAGTCTATTCTTAAAAGAACAGCCAGAGGAAATCTGTTATAATGGAAACCATCTTTTTTTCTGCTCAAAATCCAACACGACACTTTATTTCTCTCTGAATAAAGGACATGTTTCTTAATATGACATACATGGCCTTATGTAGTCTCATCCCTATTACCTCTGATCTTATTTCTCTTTATTCTTCCTATAGTTCACTCCACTCCAGCGGCAGTCACCTCCCTTTTCTGTTGTAGCAAGACAGGCATGCTTGCTCCCCCTCCTGAGGCTATGCTCTGGTTCTTTCTGGATGCTGAAGTGCTCTCTGCCAGACATCTACTGGGGGTCATTCCCACTCTTCTTTCAAAGCATTTTGAAATGTCATCTTCCCATGAATATCATTTCTATCTCTTAAATAACAGTCTCTCCCTATACCCTATCATTATAAATGATATAATGTATATATAATGTATAAAGTAGATCATATAAATCTTATCTAGTTTCCGGGAACTATTTCATTCTGCATATAACTTATCAGTGTATGTTTATGGTTTGCTGGCTATCTCCAGTATAATGTGAACTTCACAAGGTGAAGTTCACAAGATAATTTTTTTTTTATCTGTTTTGCTCAGTATTTATCACCAGGGATAGACCAGAGCTTGACATCATTTAATAAATAATTGATGAGAAATGAATGAATATAATTGTATGAGAATTTATTTTTAGCTTCTTCTATGTTACATATCCCATTGAATATCTTCTTAAGTAGAATATTATTGGAGTATGAATAAAGCTACGACTCTCAAACAGAAAAAAATATATAAATATTTGTGTGTATGTAAATTACTGATTATCGAAAAGGATATACGTTAAAAGAAAAATATTTGCTCCTATAGAAAGATACTAAAAACCAGATCATAACCTTGGGAATGTTAAAGTGCGTTAATCATGGTTTGAGAAAAGAATCGAGAAAAAGTGGTATTTGCAAGATGGGGTAAATATTGTCATAAATATAAGTGTGGTCAATCTGATCAACTATGAATCCATTTTATCATCAATATTATTTTTAATCAAAAATTAATTACTTCTAATTCTATTTAACTAACATTTTTTTCCCAATCTACTTACCTTGCTGATCCTACCCATGTTAGAAACTACCCTTAGTTGGTTGAAACTATCTTTAGTTGGTTGTGTGATCTTTCATTCAAATTTTTTCTTATCCTCAGCATCTCCTTTACTTTATGAGAAAATTATAGTTTCTAAAAAACTAAAAACAAACAAAAAATACAAAAAAAAATCTATTGACAAACACATCAGATGATATGTGGAAACAATAATTCCTCTCCAGATGAAACATGTTATTCAACTTTAATGTATTTCTAGGTGTTTCTGAGAATAGTGAAAATCTAATGAGTCCAGGAAAAAATAATACATTTCTCTTTTCACTCATAAAATCAAAATTATTTCCTAAAAATTTATGACATATTTTAAAAACCTCAGGATGATGCATTCAGCTTCCATGTATAAACGCTGGGTATTTTTAAATTGATGTCCTGTGTTGTATTTGATCAACATATAACTGTTCATTACAGATGAAAAACTTGAGACACAATTGTTTAGCCTATGTGGTGATACCAAGTTTCATTGTCCGAGTTACGAACAGAATCCCAATTTATGGACTGTTAGTGAGCAATTTACCATGCTATAGTGGCTCTTAAAATTTATTAGCAAAAAATAGTGTATGGTTTTGCATGACATACCTTATTATTTTTACTTACTGTTAATAGTCATCTTTTAAAAATCAAGTTTATTGCTACCTAATATAATTTTAGAGCTGAATGTAATTTTTGAGAGCATCAAGATGAACGCACATAAACTCCATAAGCTCTTAGGTACCTAATCATCATTCAGTGGAAAATTAAATTTAAGATGTACATTTTCAACCCCAATCTTGTGGAACAACTCCTGTAAACCTTAAAGAAAATGAACACATTCTCTTACTATCATTCACGGATTGCATAACTGCTGACAGCTAAGATTTGGCCTGAAAGTACCTTTATTACTAAACCATTAAAAACTGACTTATATTTATATTATTCTTATAGTTGATTATTAAAATATTAATTAAAATAATTACAGTTAAATAACTAAGAAATATTTCTGAGTGTTCTGAAGATATAAATGGAATTAAAGTAAAATTAGTTGACCAAAAATTTAAATTATAAGTCTATGGATTTGACTATTCTCACATAAATTATGGTACCTGATCACTTATTTTTATTTCTTCACTTGTGTATATTAACTGTTCTTAGAAACGTGACAGTAAGTTAATTATCCAATAAAAGTAACTTGCTTCGAAAAACTTAAAAATAAATAGGACCAAGATAAAGTACACTTTGTTTCCCTCTTATATAAATCAATCCAAAATAGAAAAAAATCAAGATAGTAAATTGTTAGTTTGTGATAATTTTATCACTTTTAGCAAGAAAAGCTGTAAGATTACAAAGGAAGTGATGATATGGTATCCATATTCTGTAATACATTTTTTCCACATATGCAAATATTTTATTTGGGAATAATTTCTGTAGAGATAAACTTTCTAACTTGACAAGTAGGATAAATGTGTTTTTCTATTATTTAATTTTTGCCAAATTACCTACCAAAAATTTATGACTATTACTGAACCTTGCCTATTATTCACAAAATGTCCTTTAATTTGTTAATTAGGATAACTTATAATTAGTGATTTAGAAGTCTTCTTTATAATTGTAGCTACAAATAGTCATTAATATATATTTAAAAGAGGAAACAGTATGTTACTCTCTAATGGATTCCTGTTCTGCAATCCTGTCTATGCATAGAATGTTAACAGATTATTAAAAATAAGAAGAAAATTGTGCAAAAATATTTTTATTTCAATTCAAATATAATGTTTGAAAATAACTTTAAAATATTTAAAGTCTTTCAAATATTTTAAATGCTTAAATAGCCCTCCTTAAATATTACTTGCAACTTCTTTCAGATTAAATAATTGAAAAAACAGATTTGGCACATTAAAAATATAAGCTTTATTTTTTAGAGCAGCTCTAGGTTTACAAAAAAATTGAGAAGAAAGCACAGAGTTCTCATATCGTCTTCCTTTTCTCTCACTGCTCAGTTTTCCCTGTAATTAACACCTTGCATTAATGAATTATATTTGTAACAAAGGATGAACTATTAATACTAGTTTATTATTAACTAACATTTATAGATTACATTAGCATTTACCCTTTCTGTTGTACAAGTCTGTGAGTTTTGCCAAATGCATTCTTGTATCCAGGATTAGAGATCCATTTGTATTGCCCAGAAAATCCTCCCTCCCCCACAACTCCTAGGAAGCACGGATCTTTTTACTGTCTTAATAGTTATGCCTTTTTATAGACTGTCATATAGTTGGAATCATAAAGAATATAGCCGTTTCAAGCTAGCTTTTTTCACTTAGCAATATTTTGTGCATGATAGCTCACTTATTTTCATTGACGAATATTTTTCCATTGTATGAATTTATTACAGTTTGTTCATCCATTCACCTCTTGAAAACCTGCTTGATTATTCCCAATTTTTGGTGATAATGAATAACTGAAAATTACTGTTTGTGTTTCTGTGTGGACATATGTTTTTAACTCATTTGGGTATTAAATAACTAAAAGTATAATTGCTTGCTTATATGATACAAATGCTTGGCATTGTAAGAAACTGCCACAGTGTCTTGTGAAATTTTGATATCATTTTTCATTTTCAACAGCAATGAATACAACTTCCTGTGGCTGCACATACTCACCAGCATGTGTTGTCAGTATTTTGATTTTCACCATTCTACTAGGTATGTAGTAATATTCCTTTGCCTTTTTAATTTGCATTTTTCTAATTACATATAACATTGAGCATTTGTATATGCTTATCTGCCATCTATATTTCTTCTTTGATGAGGTGTCAATAGACACGTCATCACCTTTTGACTGTGTACTTTTGATTGTTTCATTTGTTTCCTTATTGATGACTTTTAACAATGCTTTGTATATTTTGAGCACCTTTTTTTTATTAGTAGGTTTTATAAATATTTCTTTTAAGTCTGTGGCTTGTGTTTTAATTTTCTTATCATTGTCATTCAAGTGCAGACATATTTAATTGTAATGAAGTCCAACTTACTCATTTTTTCTTGAATTGTGCATTTGGTATTTTATCTAAATATCCATTGTCACAGATAAGGGTCCCTTAGATTTTGGCCTAATATCATACAAAAGTTTTATACTTTTACACTTTACCCTTAAATATGTGATCCACTTTAATTTTTGAGAGTATGTAAGGTCAGTGTCTAAAGTCATTATTTATTTTTATGTATGTAAATATTCAGTTTTTCCAGCACCATTTGTTGAAAACACTATCTTTACACCATTGGATTGCTTTACTATTAAGTCAAATATCAGTTTATTACATCTGTGTGGGTTTATTTCTGGACTCTATCTGTTTGGATTGGTTTATCTATTCTTTTACAAATACTACACAGTTTTGAGTTCTGTAACTTCATAGTAAACTTGCAGTCAGGTCGTGGGAGCCTTCTGACATTGTCCTTCTTCAAAGTTGCCTATTCTGGATCTTGTGCCTTTTCATAGAAATTTTAGAATCAGTTTGTTTCTATAGTAATTTGATGAGATTTTGATTGAGATTTATTTGAATCTCTAGTTCAAGCTGGAAAAAAGCTGACATATTGATAATATTGAGTAATTTGTATTTGCAAATATGGACTATCTCTACAATTATTTAGACCTTTGATTTCTTTCTTCAGAGTTTTGTAGTTTTTCTCATATAGCTGTCATATATTTTTGTTAGATTTATACCTAAATATTCCAGTGGTTTTGATGCTAATGTAAATGATGCTGTGTTTTTAATTTTACATCTAATATTGTACTGCAAATATATAAGAAAGCAATTGACTTTTGTATATTGACCTTGTAGCCTGAAACTTTACTATGATCAATCACTTACCTTTTGTAACAGTATTTTTACATTTGTTTGTTTGTTTTTGATTTTGGGAATTTTCTACATGGACAATAATGTCAATAATCAAACGTCAAAAAAAGACCAGTTTCATTTCTACCTTTCTAATCTGTATACTTTATTTGATTTTCTTGTTTTGTTGCTTTAGCTATGGTTTCCAATGCAATGTTGAATAGCAGCTGTGAGAAGAGACTCACTTGCCTCCTTTATTCTGACGTAGAGGGAAAGCATCTAGTTTCTCATCATTAAGTATGATGTTAGCTGTTAGTTTATTGTAGATGTCTTTTATCAAGTTGACAAATTTCAGTCTCTCCCAGTTTGCTGACTTTTTAAAAATACTGAAGATTTTTTTCCTTAGCTGTTGATGAATTGTATTACTTAATTTTCAAGTGTTGAATTAGACTTGGACAGCTGGAATAAATTCAAATTGGTTATGATATATAATTCTGTGTATTTATTATTGAATTTTGTTTTCTAATATTCCTAATATTTCATTGGGGATTTTTGCCTCCATGTTTATGAGAGATGTTAGTCTGCAGTTTACCTTTCATATTTCTTTGTCTGGTTTTGGTTACAGCAATGTGGCTTCATAGAGTGAGTTAAAATGTGTGCCTTTTGTTCTTATTTTCTGAAACAGACTGCAGATAATCTAATCAATGTCATTTATTTCTTAAATGTTTAGTAGAATTTAACAGTAAAAGAACTTGATCTTGATGCTTTCTATTTTGGAAAGCATTAATTATTGATTTCATTACTTTAGTAAATACAGGCCTATTCAGATTATCTATTTCTCCTTGTATGAGTTTTGGTAGAGTGTGTCTTTCAAGGAATTGGTCAATTTTGTCTAGCTTATCAAATTTGTGAGCATAGAATTGTTCATTATTTCTTTTTTTTTTTTTTTTTTTTTTTTTTTTTTTTTTTTT
>NW_022436967.1:2941229-2973958 GCF_009761245.1 Sapajus apella
AGCCTCCTGAGTAGCTGGGATTACAGGCACGCACCACCATGCCCAGCTAATTTTTTGTAGTTTTAGTAGAGACGGGGTTTCACCATGTTGACCAGGATGGTCTCGATCTCTTGACCTCGTGATCCACCCGCCTCGGTCTCCCAAAGTGCTGGGATTACAGGCTTGAGCCACCGCGCCCGGCTGTTCATTATTTCTTTATTATCTTTTTAGTATATCTATTCTACTTCTATAAAAAAAAATGGTTGCCCCAGTATTTGCAATATACATTTAAATTAAACCAAGTCCACTCTTAAATAACATGATACAACTTCACAGGTAGAGCAAGTGCCTTATTATGAAGTATTCCAAATTCCTCCCTCCCAGCTCTTACAACCTTGTCATTTTATTTCACTTACCTATAAGCTATAATCACCAAATACATTATTGTGATTATTAATTTTTGATGAACTCTTATCACTTCAATTAATTAAGCGTCAGAAAAATGAAAGGGTTTATTTTACCATTCTTTCTTTCTAAACCTTTTCTATTAAATGTAGATCTAAGTTTCTGACATATATCATTTTCTTTCTCTTTTTAGAACTTCTTTTAATGTTTTTTGTAAAGTAGTTCTACCAGTGACAAATTTTCTCCATTTTTCTTTGATATAGTTTTTACATCTCTTCTAATTTTGTAGGATAATATTATTTGACACAGAATTGTAAGTTTGTGGTTTTATTATTTTAATTATTTAAATATTTTGCTGTGCTCTCTTTATTCTTACATGTTTTATGAAAAGAAAAGTCTGATGTAATTTTTATTCTTGTTTCTCTATAGGAAAGATACATATTTTTTTCAGATTTTTCTCTTTGTCTTTGATTTTTGCATTTTATTATGATATACATAGCTGTAGATTTTTTTGATTTTTATTTTCCTTGGTGTTTTCTAAGCCTCCTGGTCTGTGGTTTGTCATCTGTCGTTGTTTCTAACTCTCTTTCTTCTACTGTTGATATTCTTATAATATGAATTATATGTCCTTTGTAATTTTCCCACAGTTCTTGGATGTAATGTTCCTTTAGATAATTTTTCTTTGAACTTCACTTTGGTAGTTTCTATTAATGTATCTTAAAACTTACTGGTGATTTCCTCTATTGTCTACTGACAAGGCATTCATCATTTCTGTTACAGCATTCTTGATTTCTAACATTTATTTTGATTCATTTTTACATTGTCAACTCTTGCTTACATTACTCATCTGTACTTGCGTGTTGTCCACTTTATTCCTTAGAACCCTTAGCATATTAATCATAGTTATTTAAAATTCCTAACTCTCTTATGGCCATGTTTGGTTTTGATGCTTGGATTGTCTCTTTAGACTGTGATTTCCGCTAAAGGATACCAGAAATATTTTATCCCCAAATACACTTCCTTGTCATATTTTGAGATAGTTATTCAGAGGGTAGACAGACAATAATAACCCTAAAAAGCTGCCGTTTGTGGAGAATATTTACTTTTGTAAAGAAAAGTCTCCTATCATTGGTTTTGAAATTTGAGAGAACACAGCTTGAGTTTTCAGGTTGCAGGTTAAAATTTTGGGAAAAGTCTTTTCAGGTATGAGCTAATCTTTGAAATCTTTGAAATCAGTTTCAAAGATTTGATATTAATCTTTGAAATTAGCTAATTAGTGACATAAACAACCAGGTTTTCTCTGAAATCTCTCCTTTGTTCAGATCTCAGAAAAATTAATTTGACCACAGGCTACCTACTTTTCCATCTAAGGCTGCTATCTGTAAGGTTTTATCTACATAACAAGACCGCTTTGGCTAGCCATGCCTTTTCTCTTCTCTCCCTCCCATAACCTGTCTTGCTGAGTGCCAGGCCCTTATTTTTAACCTCAAGATAGTATAAAAATGTCAATCATGTAGCCCCTTTTTTTTGACTTTTCCTGTTTTGTGTAACTCCTACTCACACATGTGTATGTTAGTAAAGTTTGCATGCCTCTTTTCCTGTTAATCTGCCCTTTGCAAGTTGATTTTCAGCAAATCTTCAGAGGGCAAAGTAGAAGTTTTTTTCTGGTCCTGATATTGCCTTTTAACATGACTTGTAATGTTGCAGAAGTTATTACTTTATTTTAGGCAGATAGAGAGAGGAAAGGGATCCTTGGGAAGTTTTCATTTTTTTATAGCATCACTCCAGTTCTTAGAGTCAGTGCAGCAACGAGCAATCTTTGATATGCAATTGCTGGCCATTAGAAATTGGGTTAACCCAAACATGGCAATTCCTGCCCTCTTCTTCTTGCCCTTGCCCCACATGTATCTGGCAACATGGGCGCCCCCACATATCCCCAACATGTAGAACATCAGGCACCCTACATTTGCATATTAAAGGCTAGGGTGGGGACTTCCCCCAAGATGGCCAAATAGGAAGAGCTTGGGAGCGTAGTTACCGGACAGAGCAATGCAGAATGTTAGAAATCTCCACATTTCTAACCAGGTTCATCTCAATGGGACTGGTTGGACAGTGAGTGTAGCCCAAGAAGGGCAAACTGAGGCAGGGTGGGGTGCTGCCTCAACTGGGAAGTTGCAAGTGGTGGGAGAACTCCCCGAACTACCCAAGGGAGGCCATCTGGAACTTTCCCAGGCAGTCTGACACTCTGACCCTGTTACTGTGCTTTCCTCATGGTCTTTACATCCCAGAGACGAGGAGATTCTGGCCAGTGCCAACAACACCAGTGCAGCTAGTTTCTGGCACAAAGCTGGGTGGCCATTTTAGTCAGCACCTGGAATGCCTGAGAGACAGAATCACCCATTCCCCTGAAAAAAAGGGGGCTGAAGGCAGGGAGCCATGTAATCTGTCTTGGCAGGTCCCACCCTGACAAAAACCAGCAAACTGGGTCCCACTGGCTTGAGATTGTCACAGCCAGCACAGTAGCTTGAGCTTGACCCAGAATGATAGAGCTTGGTGGGGGGAGGGGCATCCGCCATTTTGAAGGCAGTTCTAACCTTGCCTGTGTAAATAAAATCGCAAGCAAGTTTACGCAACAGCTGGGCAGAGCCCACAGCTGCTCAACAAGGCCTCTACAGGGAGAATGTGATTAGAATTTCTCCTTGCTGGGCAGGTCATCTCTGAAAAAAGGCAACGGCCCATCAGGGACTTATAAATAAAGCCCCACCTTCCCAGTCAGAGCACCTGGGAAAAGGGTCGGTTGTGAGTCTCACTTCAGTAGACATAAACTTCCCTGCCCAGCAGCTCTGAAGGGAGCAACGGAGCTCCCAGCACAGCATTTGAGCCATGGAAAGGGATAGACTGCCTCCTCAAGTGATTCCCTGACCACCATATAGCTTAAGAGACACCCCATACAGGAGACCTCTGGCTGACATCTGGTGGATACTCTTCTGGGATGAAGCTACCAGAGGAAGGAACAGACAGCAATCCTTGCTGTTTTACAACCCCCGCAGGTGATTCCGAGAAGCAAGGTCTGGAGTGGACCTCCAGCAGTCCTACAGCAGGGGGGCCTTACTGTTAGAAGGAAAACTAAAAAACAGAAAGAAATAGCTTCAACATCAACAGAAAGGATGTCCACTCAGAGACCCTATCCGAAAGTCACCAGCTTCAAAGACCAAAGGTAAATAAATCCATGAAGATGGGAAGAAACTAGCACAAAAAGGGTGAAATCACCAAAAACCAGAAACACCTCTTCTCTTCTAAGGGATCACAGCTCCTCAACAGCAAAGGAACAAAAACTGGATAGAGAGTGAGTTTGATGAACTGACAGATGCAGGCTTAAGAAGGTGGGTAATAACAAACTTCTCTGAGCTAAAGGAGAATGTTCTAACCCAATGCAAAGAAGTTAAGAACCTTGAAAAAAGGTTAGATGAAATGCTAACTAGAAAAACCAGCTTAGGGAAGGACATAAATGACTTGATGGAGCTGAAAAACACAGCACAAGAACTTCACAAATTGTACACAAGTTTTGATAGCTGAATCAATCAAGCAGAAGAAAGGATATCAGAGATTGAAGATCAACTCAATGAAATAAAATGAGAAGACAAGATTAGAGAAAAAAGACTGAAAAGAAATGACAACTCATGAGTGAACTACCATTCAAAATTGCTACAAAGAAAATAAAATACCTGGGAATATACAGCTAGTGCCCGACTTATGACCATGGTCGGGACCGTGGACCGGTCGTAACACGATTTGGTCATAAATTGAGTAGGCTATATGTACAGTTGAAATGGTTCACATGGAGATGGTAGTGCTGCTGGAAGCTGGTCTGAACTGTCGTACGCCCACCTGGGCAACATTTGCACTGCCAGACGTGGAGCAGTTGTGGCTAGCGATTGTGGTCGTAAAGTCGAATGGTCGTAAGTTGCATAGGTCATAAGTCGATCAATACCTGTAACTTACAAGGGTTGTGAAAGAACTCTTCAAGGAAAACTACAAACCACTGCTCAAGGAAATAAGAGAAGGCATAAACAAATAGAAAATTATTCCATGCCCCTGGTTAGGAAGAATCAATACTGTTAAAATGGCCATACTACACAAAGTAATTTATAGATTCAGTGCTAACCCCATCAAGCTAGCATTGACCTTCTGCACAGAACTGGAATCAACCAACTTAAACATCATATGGAACCAAAAACAGCCCACATAGCCAAGACAATCCTCAGGAAAAAAAAAAAAAAAAAAAAAAAAGCCAGAGGCATCACTATACGTGACTTCAAACAATACTACAAGGCTGCAGTAATCAAAACAGCATGGTACTGGTACCAAAACAGATATATAGACCAATGGAACAGAACAGAGGCCTCAGAAGTTACTCTAGACATCTACAACCATCTGATCTTTGACAAACCGGACAAAAACAAGCAATGGGGAAATGATACCTTGTTTAATAAATGGTGTTGGGAAAACTGGCTAGCAATGTGCAGAAAACTGAAACTGAACACCTTCCCTATACTTTATACAAAAATTAACTCCAGATGGATTAAAGAGTTACACATAAGACCTGACACCTTAAAAATCCTAGAAGAAAACCTAGGCAAACTATTCAGGACATAGGCATAGACAAGGACTTCATGACTAAAACACTGAAAGCAATGGCAACAAAAGCCAAAATAGACAAATGGGATCTAATTAAACTTAAGAGCTTCTGCACAGCAAAAGAAACAATCATGAGTGAATGGGCAACCAACAGAATGGGAAAACATTTTTGCAATCCACCCATCTGAAAAGGGCTAATATATAGAATCTACAAAGAACTGAAACAAATTTACAAGAAAAAAAAAAATCAAAAAGCAGGCAAAGAATATAAACAGACACTTTTCAAAAGAAGACATTTATGTGGCTGACAACCATAAGAAAAAATGATCATCATCACTGGTCATTAGATAAATGAAAATCAAAATCATATTGAGATGCCATCTTATGCCACTTAGAATTTCAATAATTAAAAAATTTGGAGACAACAGATGCTGGAGAGTATATGGAGAAACAGGAACACTTTTACACTGTTGGTGGGAGTTTAAACTAGTTCAACTATTGTGGAAGAGACTGTTGGGATTCCTCAAGGATCTAGAAATAGATGCATTTGACTCAGCAATCCCATTACTGGATATATATCCAAAGGATTATAAATCATTCTATTATAAAGACACATGCACAGATATGTTCATTGTGGCACTACTTACAATAGCAAAGACATGGAAACAACCCAAATGCCCATCGATGACAGACTGGATAAAGAATATGTGTCACATATACACCATGGAATACTATGCAACCATAAAAAAGGATGAGTTCGTGTCCTTTGCAGGCACATGGATGAAGCTGGAAACCATCATTCTCAGCAAACTGACACAAGAACAGAAAACAAAACACCACATGTTCTCGCTCAAAAGTGAGAGTTGAACAATGGAAACACATGGACACAGGGAGGGGAACATCACACACCAAGGCTTCTCAGCGGGTTGGGGAGCTAGGGCAGGGTTAGCACGGGGTGGGAAGATCGGGGAGGAATAACATTAAGACAAATACCTAATGTAGGTGACGGGGAGGGGGTTGGATGCAGCAAATCACCATGGCATGGATATAACAATGTAGCAATCCTGCATGATCAGCACATGCACCCCAGAACTTAAAGTATAATAAGAAAAAAAAAAAAAGAAAGAAACACAATCAATGAATATACTTAAGTTATGCTTAGTTGGAAAGTAATATAATTCTGCATATCATAGAAAAAAAAATAGACTAGGGTGGGAGAGCCATTTTTTTCCACGGGCTCTGTGAATGACATGACTGGTCAAACCAATTCCCTGAACCCTATGCAAATCAAACGCCTCCTCCTCCAGCTTCTTCCTATGCCTGACTGGTAACTGTGGCAGGTGGGATTCCCTCTCTGTGCTTCGGAGCCCCCTCCCTCTGTATGTGTACAGAGAAGCTTCTTCCTTTTTACTTCCCCCTTCTATCTTGCATATTAAATTCTCCACTCCTTAAAATCACTCCATGTATGTCCATGTCACTTTATGTAAACTGGCATGAAGACGAAGAACTCTGGTATTTCTCCACTCATTGGAGCTGTATCATTGTTTTTGTTGAAAGCCAGATGTCAGGTAAAAGGAACTCAGGTAAACAGGGCTTTAACATGATATTTTATGTTTATCTGGCTAAGGATTAGGCATAAATACAATTTTATATAGCTGTGTTGTCAAAGGCTAAAATGGCATGTAGTGTTTTTGTGAGAATTCTGTGAGAATTCTGTGAGAGTGGAGAGAAAAAAGTTTGCCCCTGTTGCATCAATTATCTGATGGATCAAAGGAGAGTTGTTGATTTTCTATTTGTTCAGCTTTTCTCTTATTGTGAGGACTGGAGTGGCAACTTCCAAGCCCGTTATGTCTAATTGAAAGTAATAAATACTATTTTGAAAGTTTTAATGAGCAAGAACTATTCTTTAATTTATGAAGAGGAAGGTAGCACAATACATTTTAGAAAGAACAAAATTGTCTAGGATGTCTGGATTTGTGAATATAGACACTGCATTAACATAGGAGGGCGAGTATGTACTCAGGAGTTTTTATTCAAATATAGAAAAATCATACTATATATATTTTATATTATTCTGAAGGAAGTGGAGGACCACTAAAGGAACTTTGGTGGTGTGATAGCAAAATTTAAATATCCTTGTTATGAAAATTACTTTGAAAACTATATAGACCCTTAATTCCTAAATATTTTTTTAAAAAAATTGTGATAATAACTGAAAAAGAATTACCTGCTGTCTTAGTCCATTTGTGTTGCTATAACATAATACCACAGACTGGGTAATTTATAACGAAGAGAAATTTATCTCTCTGGATATATATAGTCCAAGATAAAGTTACTGGGAGGTTCAGCTCTCTGGTGATGCTGCTGTCTACTTCCAAGATAGTACCATAATGCTGCGTTGTCTGGTGGGGAGGAATGTTGTATCCTTATGTGGTAGAAAGGAAGAATGGGGAAAAAGAAGCCCAACTCCCTTTATAAAAGAGCTTCTTTTATAATGGCATATTTATGATGTTGGAGCCTTTGTGACCTAATCATCTCCCAAAAGGCTGCAGCACTGTTGCTTTGTTGATTCAATTTCCAACACATTGAGGACACATTCAGACCATAGCATGTGGAAAATTTGTAAAAGAATAAAGATTTCTAGGGCTCATGGCTATTGAACTTTCTGTTACATTTGTGCTGATACATGTGTAATTTTAATAGGACTCTCCTGATTATTCTGATGAATATATGAGTATTATTTTTCTGTACTACTTGTCTTGTAAATATTTTGTGTGTGTTTATCCTTCTTACTCTCCACAATGGATGATATATTCCTTGAGAATATTAAAAAAGCTTAGTCCTCTACCCTCAGTGTGTAGATTTTACATTTCTTCTACATATCAAATAAATTGTAAGAATACTTATACATTAGCATAAATGAAAATTATTAGCCCTTCCTCCATTGCCCAGTGAAAAATCTGGAATCTTGGTATATGGGAGCCCAATGAATATGAAAGTTGTCCTGAAGTAGAGTAATATATATATATGTGTGTGTGTGTGTGTATATATATATATATATATATATATATATATATATATATTTCTTAAAAGGCATCATAATAGAAAAAAGTTTTCACAATTTTCTGCCTATTAGAGGTAAGGGGAATGAAAAGAGTAGTAATTTCAGACTAACCCTATTTCCTGCCGTGTGTGTACCTCCATCACTGAGGTGAAGGAGAGATTCTGAAAAGTGGTTTAAATGATTGACTTCCATTTATGTCACAACCATCATCTTCAGCCTTGAATCCCATCAAGCCTTTTCTACCTGTCTATGTCATTCATCAGTAGTCAGATAGTACCAGTTCAGCATTTATTGACTGCACTATAATTTACAATTATGCCTTTCTACACACACAACACACACACACGCACACACACACACACACACACACACACACAAATTCTTATTCTGTCCTTTTGCTCCATGTCTTCCATTGTAACTCCTTAAACCTTTTTATGGTGTTCTCTGAAATTGTTGGGCAACTAGGTATTTGGTGTATTCTGGTAGTAGGCACTAGTATCCTAGAACTTTCAAAAGATTAGAATTTATTTTGTTATTACTGTTATTTTCTGCATAATGCCTAGTTTTGGACTTTACCTGCCTTCTTCTTGACCCTTAAAATTTCTCTGGAAAATCCCAATATATTCATATTAATGGGTTCTGTATCTGAAATCACTGTAGTCCAATACTATAATCTTTGGAGACTCAGTGGGTTCAATTATTTGCCATAGGTTGAGCTAAAATAGTCTGTGATTATCCCATTCCGTGAGATTGCTGAAATCCATATCCCTTTGATTTGACCTCTTTCATGCCACCTTGAATCTACAACTGTTATGACAGATGGTCTATTTTAAAGCATGGCACAAAGGGATTTTGTTTCAAGCTTCCATTTATTTTTGACATGGGGATTTCTCTTTGTCATTTTCAGTACTGCCCACAGTCCTCTAGATTCTGATTTTTAAATATTATTTTTCATAGCACAATCTTTCTGCAAATTCACTGGAACACCACATTCGTAACAGTTCTTGATGATACAATACGCTTGGTGCACAAACATTTCCTTGATTAACAACTGCTTCTTGTTTTGTGAGGCACTTGGGGAAGTATGTCTACTGGGCTTCTAAAGAACATATACATCTACTATTGTAACTTTCATTTGTTTGCTATCATCTTACTTGAAGGATCTTGACCAACTCTTGTCCATGCCTCTGAAGTGAATTTTTCCCTTATTCTTTTTGCCTCAGGCTTTATTGTGTTTAATGCATGCAAAACAAACAAACTAACCAAAAAACATGGAAAAGATTAATGAATTTAATCAATGATGTTTAGAGCAGTTGGTTTTAGTTTGAGCTGCCTCAGTCCACTACCAATTCTTCTAGTCCTGATATCACCTCACCATCCAGGTAGTTTATGATCAAGGCTTTCTTATCTAGGGAATCCTATTTTCATACATAAACTTCCTGGTGAGTACTTATGAAATTAACCGGTACTTCACACCTACTCTTCATTTAAAACAGAGAGAGGGTGGGGCACAGTCACTCAGACCTGTAACCCCAGCACTTTGGGAGGCAGAGGCGGGTGGAGGTTAAGAGAAATGGAGACCGTCCTGGTCAACATGGTGATACCCTGTCTCTACTAAAAATACAAAAATTAGCTGGGCATGGTGATGCGTGCCTGTAGTCCCAAGGAGAATCACTTGAACCCGGAAGGCAGAGGTTGCAGTGAGCAGAGATCACCTCACTGTACTCTCTGGTCTGGCCACAGAGCCGGACTCTGTCTCAAAAAAGAAAAAGAAAGAAGAAAAAAACACAAACACAAACAAAAGAACAGCACAGCACAAAAATGTTTAGAGTTTTTAGAGTTTAGCACTTAGCATAACAGACTCACTGAGAGGTCTTTTATTGTGAGATCACTGAGAACAAAAGATCTTAGTCATTCCTTTAACATATGAGCTTTTGTGACCTCTTATCCTTGCAATTCACATCATAATTGTGTGCCCCAGACACAGTTAAAATGCTCTCAACTTGTCTTTGGTGCATGGAAGATTAATGAAAGCTCAACATATGTTAATGGTTTGCTCCAGTAATAAGGGAAATAATTTTCCCAAGAATATACCCTAGTAATCAGATCTTTCTGAGTTAGAGTAAGTTTTCTGTTTCTGAGGCTGGCAATGACACTAACCTTTTTAAGATTGTATCAACAATTTAGGTAAAAATTTAATGCCCTGAGAGAGTGTTAGAACATTCTGATTATTGATATGAGTAGCTTTTTTAAAGTTTTGAATTACAAAGAGAACCTAAGCCAATTTAAGCTATCAAAAATGACAGTCATATTCAACTAGAAAAGTAACTAAAATATATGTATATTTTAATCCATTGTAAATTAAACTGAAATTAGACATCAGAGAACAACATGAATCCAAATTATTTTCTGAATAAAATAATAGTATCAAAAACACATTTTTATAAGGTAAAATCTTGTGTTTTTTTCCTAATCATCAAATAATTGAGGTATCATACATTACAATTTTTAAATGTAAAATACATGTTTTAACCTACCTCTAGTTTTTCTATTGTTTTCATCAGTTTGAATTATTTAATAACAATTATGAGTCTTGATAATAATAATATTTAGACTAATGATAAAACTCAGTGTATTTTCCTGGGGTTTGTCATAACATAGTCAAAATAATTTACTACATTCTTTGTATATATTTACCCCTTCAATGTCATTTTAAAAAAAAATTCTGAAGTAAGTATTCTGTAGTTGCTTTTTATTCAGGAAATATTTTGAACAGATTGCATAAGACTAAAGGAAAAATTCATATTTATGATACCAAACAGCAACTAAGATTTCTAGCCAAGAGAAAGATTTTTAATAAAATCTTACAGTAGACCTTTTAAAAAATGTTGTATTTATTTTTTTATCTCCAGAAGATGTGAGCAACAGACTGTGATACAGGAAATAAATTGGAAAAACTCCAAGAATATTCAAGGAAACATTTTTTTTTTTTTCTAGAGCTAGGTTGCAATTAGCTAACACACTAAAGAATTCCTTCCAAAAACATCTTGCATAACTTAAAAGATTTTCTCTTAAAGCATATTCATGCCTGCGGACAGAGATCTAGCTATAGGTATTTATCTGCTTGTCTTCAGTAAAAATGAAACAAAATTAAGGTATTTTTTTTTAAAGCAGCATATATTAACCTTCTGTCACCTGAAAGCAAGGAGTCTGAAAGCATGTGTAGCTGCAGATGGAAATACATTGGCAAGATTTTTCTGCTGAAGGCTGATCTCAGTAAAATTGAATGGGCTGTTTGTGTTTAAGTTGGAAAAAAAACAGGGAAGAAGCAAATAATGACACTAAGTACAAATTAACAAAACTGTACTTTGTACAAAAAAATTTTTTTTGTTTGCTTATTTGTCTTTATTTGTTTTGTCCTTTTCTTTAGGAGCCTGAGTTTTATTTTTAGTATTTTTTGCTGGATTATTAATTTTCCTCTACTCCCATCCCCCCAACAAAAAATTTTTTGAAGGGTGAATGCATGTAAGGGGAGTAGAAAAGACCTACATGGCAAGTGTTCTGTCAGTGATGTTGCTGAAGGTGCCAACATCTTTTTGCATGGGTTTCAGAATAGACAGCTGGAGAAAAAGTAGAGGACCTGACTCTCCATGAGACATTTTAGTAATACAAAACCATTAATTATATCACCTAAATCCTATTCTGATTGAATGTTTGTCTCAGTTTAGCTGGTATATATCACATTTTTGCAATTATTCTTTGGTTTATTCAACAAAAGAACAAATAGTGAAATAACATAAACCTTATTAGCTAAATAAGTGGCATTATTCATTTTATCAAATCTTTTTAAACATTAAAATGCATTCATTTCTATGCTCATGTTTGTTAGCAATATCTTTTTTTCCCTTTTGCCCCTATCCTCTTTAATTAAATTATTTTGGTGGGTTCATCTCTAAGGAGAGATTGTTTTATCTTTCTTAATGCTACTTATGGTAGTTAATCTAGATTTTCTGTTTGTCTCTTACATATGAAATAGATGGCAAGAAGGAGATTTCATCAGCACATTTTCAAGAGAACATGAAAGTTATGCCCTAAGCAAGCATTTCAATGCAATGACATGTCATTATCTTTTCGGGGATTTAAATATCACTGTAGTTAAAAGCAGGACTCAATTCCAGAAGCATATGCTTATAGCAGACATTATTCATGATATATAATATAGTTCATTTCCACCCGGTTGATTTCAGATAAGCAGTTTACAAAAATTATGAGGGTTCAATATCATTTTTTCAGAACTTAGTTCTTTATATTTCTCCAAATGACTTCCTCAATTATGACAGAAATATTTAGGTTACCAAAAGCCATCTATATGTATTTCTACCTGTAACCAAATTCCATGGGGTGGGGGAGGCTCAGCTCCCTCACTAGGATGTTCCCTTCCGGGCGCTTGGTTTCTTACTCATCCAAGAATGGGAGAGGGGACCATGCCAGGCACAGTGAGCAATTAAGTAAATATTGGACCCCAAAGAGTTTTGCAGAAAGTGACTTATTTAGGCAGAGAAAGAGAAAAAGGAGAGAAAGAGCTTCCACGAGATCATGGAAGGGGATCCAGATATGGAGTCCATACTGAGGTGGGAGAAGGGGACTTTGAACCTGGAAGGAATTCCCATCCCATTCAGGTTTTCTGGGCCTATGAAAGGAGTTCCTTTAAACTTCTTCTGGTTTGACTGATCTCTGATTCTTTCCCATGCACGCCAAAGTTTAAACAGCTAGAGGTCTGGGGACCTCTAGCCCCTAGATGGAGAGGTGAGTGGGGGAGGGTATGGTGCTGGGAAGTTCTTGCCTTTGAAACTATGCCCCCTTGTGGATCCGGGAAGAGAATACATTTCCTCATATGCTTGTGTATTTGTCTGTCATCAGTTTTATGTCTGCATATTATCCAAATCCATAGTAAAAGATTCATCCTACATCATGCTCACATATTCCACATGCTTACATCATCCACATAAAATCTGCATCTATATTCACATTCATAAAACCTGTAGATACTCACTATGTGCATATCACTTTAAAGTTTTCAGGAAACATACACTTATTATCTTATTTCGCTCTTAGAACAGATATTGAAAAGGTTAACTGTGTTCAGTTCAGAAGCATGGAAACATTGTTTTATAGAAAATTAAAACTTTAGAATAATAAGTCATATTAAATAGCAGAGCCCTGATGTTTAAATCAAACTGGCAACATTTTGGTATAAAAAGAATCTCTATTGTCTACCCTTACTCATAAAAGATTTGAACATTGGAGATTGCTTTGCAAAATTATGTTGTAAATTACGTAGGAAAGAAAGTTCTCTATGATTTCACATTGGAACGTGAATATATGTCAGTATAGAATGTTAGGATATAGTTAAGTGGTGATGGAAGTTGGCTCCACAGGTTAGAAGGAAGAAAGGGTTGCAAGAATGGGGGCAGATTTTCTATTTTCATGATTTTCAGAACTTTTTCATTCTTTGCAACATTACTACCCTTCATCTGAGCTTTCAACTTATTCTCCTTCTGAATTTAGAGAAAAGTGAAGTGACTTCATGGGAACTCAAACATTTTTGCCCCACCCCTGCCAAAAATACATCAACTTAGGTTGATTCCCTTCATGTTAAAATTCTCAGGGAACTGGTCTTAATCTCCTCTTTGTGCCGTTAATAAGTATAAAATATTGATTTTTAAGTTCCCTTTTAATTGTGTCACAACACAAATACAAATGTTCATAAAAGATACTTGAGAACTTTGAGAGTACTATAAATACAGACATATGCAATCACCAGGTGCTGAACTAGAATGCTACTAGCAGACCAGAATACTTCCCTATCCCTAATCACACTGTCTGTCCCAAAGGCACCTACCATCCTAAATCTTACCACTCCAAAGTAGCAACAGGTACAACTCCAAACCACGCCACTGCAGTGCTAAGCATGAAGAAGCTGTTCCCCTGTATTATCTTCATTGTATTCTACAGTTCCCTGACATTGGTTTCTGTGTGGTGTGTGAAATAGGGGTCAGCTCTAAATGATGGAACAATAAAGAGTTATAAAATACATAGACACGGACTGACAACAAGGACATGATCATTTTTTAAAGGAGTAAAAAGTGAGTATATTAAGAAGATAAGCCTTGATTCAGATCATGATGTCTCTGGAAATAGTTGGCAGCAAATAAGAAACTACTAAGGGACTAGCGCTAGTGAGAAGACGTTACCCTCACTCTTATGTGCAATAGGAGGGAGAAGTATTACGAAATGACAAAATCTGTATTTGTAAGGCAAGGGTCTCCAGAAATGAGTTGTGTCTGTGAGGAGAAGAACACCGCCAATGCCAATGTCCAGACAGCAGCCTGGCAGAGAGAGGGTGGGAGAGATGAAAATTCTGCCAGTGCTTCTTTTTCTCTGGGGATAAGATGTGCCACTTGAAACCCCTCTAGAGATCAGTTTCCTGGGAAGAGAGTTCAGCATAAATGGTCACGGAACAAATTCAGACTGAATAACCAGCACAGATTGTAAAGGAACCACGAACAAAAATTTAAAAATAAGAGAAAGCTTTGCATATGGAAAAATTGAATGAATACAATTTCTTGAAAGAATGTCAACAAAATGAATTGATTGACATGTCTAGTCTGTTAAACAAAACCAAAATAAGAGAGGAAAAATATGTGAGGAAATCCAGACAAAGAAGGAAGACTATCGAAGAGCTTAAACCTATGCAATTAAAATGATAAGTCTCATGAGTTCAGAAATGTAGCATTTGGTGTTATTTGTGTAATTGAGAAATTCTGGTCTGCATGGACTATACTAAAAAAAGGAACAGCAGCAGAAATATTACAAAGAATTCTAATGTGATTGTCCAGGCATAAGAAGATTACTGTTGCCAAGGATATTGGCTATAGAGGTGTAAACTGTCTATTGAAAACAAATCGTGAAAGACAAAGCTGATTGGCTAGTTGGTGTATTTAAGGTTTTAATGTGGTGGGAAAAGAGAAACAAACAGAAAATCTGGAGTAAAAATGATGAGTTTACCTTTTGAATAAGCTCTCTGTGAAATGTATTATAAATAAATGTCAATGGAGGGTTAAAAACTGAACCTACTCGAATACTTAGAAGAATGGGATACTGAAAGTTCACTGAGATAAGAAAGTAATCACCATTATCAAATAGAGTTGGGAAGGTAAAAATAATAAGGGGAAAATTGTATCATTTTAAAAGTGTAGTAATTGGTGACTCATTTGTTCATATTTATTAATACATCCATAAATTGAAATAGGCTGGGCACAGTGGCTCACATCTGTAATCCTAGCACTTTGGGAGGCCGAGACTGGAGGATCACTTGAGGCCTGGAGGCTGAGAATTCAGTGAGCTGTGATTGTGTCATTGCACTGCAGACTGAGCAAGGGAGTGAGACTCTGTCTCAATAATAAATTAATTAATTAAAATAATTTTAGTAATTTATTCTAGTTGAAATTTTTTTTACTAGTTTACCCCCTGCTGTCCTGGGGCCCACACATAATGGTGGGAGGATAGATAAATAAGCAAATAATTTGAAATATTGTCTTAGAGAGAATCTCAGTTGTGCTTGGTATTAAACATATTACATTGCTGATCTATGAAAAAATTATTTATTTAAAAGGAATCTATATAATTGTATTTGCAAGTTTACCATTTTCAATAATTATTCTTATCTCTACTTTTGTTCTTTGTGATATAAAGATATAAGTATGTTTAGTTAAAAATTCACAGTTGATGTATATTTAGAAATAATTTTTCAGTTTTTAGGATCTTAACAGCATTTTTTTTCCTTCCAACTTTGTTTTAGGTTCAAGAGCTCTGTACGTGTGCAGTTTTGTTACATGGGCAAATTGCAGGTTGTGGGGGTTTGGTGTACAGGTCATTTTGTCATTCAGGTAATCAGCATAACACTCAATAGATAGTTTTTCTATATCCTCACCCTCCTTCTATCCTTCACCATGTAATAGGCCCCAGTGTCTATTGTTCCCTTCTTTGTGTCCATATGTTCTTGATGTTTGGCTCCCACTTACAAGCGACAACATGTGCCAGTTGGTTTTCTGTTCCTGTGTTATTTCAGTTAGGATAATGGCCTCCAGCTCCAAATATGTTGCTGCAAACGACATTATCTCATTTTTTTTGTTAGCTTCCTGATGATCAATGGTATGTATGTACCACATTTTATTTGTCCTTTAAAGTATTATTGGCTATAGAGAAGGCACAAATATAGGGACTTAAAAGGTTATATTTAGGAAAAAAATCATCCGATTATTCCTACAACTGGCTCAAAGAATGAGAAAAAGACAAGTGCTAGAATCTGGATCCAAGAGTCCTGGCTAGGAGACAAGATGGGGATGGTGGAGCATTAGTAAGTGTAAGAAACACGTAGACTTGTTTGTAGAATTCTCACCTTATTTCATAGAAAATCTGTATTCTCCACTATATCTAAAACAGCTCCCAAATATGTTATCTTATCTTAGTTCAATCTTTACAGAGCCCTGTGTCTTTTATAGATTGCAATTTGGTACTATAGTTCCCTCACCCTCTCTCGCTCTTTCTTGCTCTCTTTCTCTCCTTCTCTCTCTGTCTCCTGTCTTTCCTTTGCTTTCTCTTCTATCTAAAAAAGTTTAAAATAAATGTATGGACTATTATGTGGAACAACTGGGGCCCTGTTACATTGTAAGTGACAACATAATTCAATATAATCATTTTGGGACAAATTTTCCACAAAACCTAAAAAAAAAAAAAATGTATATTTTATGAACCAACTAGACTGCCTATATATTTGTATATTATGAAAAAAAAAAGACATGCTCATGTTGAACAACAAATGTGTGAAAATGTTCATAGTTGATGATCTTAACAGACAAAACCGGAAGTAACCTGAGCTCCATTATTAGAATGGTTAACTATGATTTAATTGTTCTATTTTTCATTTTATTGTTTTTTTTTACAATGAAATACTACAAACAATAAAAGCATTCATACACATAAAACTAAAGAAGAAGCACATAGTCATTGTGTTTTATTTAAATAAATCAGACACAGAAGAATGTGTTCTGGATGATTCTATTCATGTGGAGTCTCACACAAACAATGCTAATCTATGGTTATAACAATCAGAAAAGCAATTATATTTGAGGAAACACTAACTGACAAAGTAAATGAAGCAGCCATCCAAGTTACTGGGGATATGCAATATCTTGATCTATTATTATATTTTATTATGTTCATCTATATTTGGATATATTTGATATATATTATATATGTATAAATATGGATATAGTTTATGTATATTATATATGTGTATATATTGCACATTCATAATCATCCATATATAATATGGATTGAATCATATAATAGACTTTGTAAAATCCATTTACTATACAACTATGTATAGTAAAATTCACAAATTCATCAATCTATATAATCAAGATTTGTGAATTTGACTATACACAACATATGCATTAAAAATCAATAACAGCCTCAATCTTCAAAGTATTATGAGAAAATTAGAAGCTTTTTAGATTAGTCCACATATGTTTCAAAACAAACAAGCATGGTATCATAATAAAATATTTTTCTGAAAGTTTGCTAAAAATTGATTTTGTATTTTGTCATTTTTGGAATATATTATTTACTAGCTATATTCTAAGTTTTTTTTTTTCCTTCAGTATTTTAACGATGTTGTTTTGCCAGGTGCAGTGGCTCACGCCTGTAATCCCAGCACTTTGGGAGGCAGAGGTAGGCAGGTCATGAGGTCGGGAGTTCGAGATCAGCCTGACCAACATGGTGAAACTCTGTCTCTAAAGAAAATACAAAAATTAGCTGGGTGCAGTGGTCACACCTGTGGTCCCAGCTACTCAGGAGGCTGAGGCACGAGAATCATTTGAACTCGGTTAGCAGAGGTTGCAGTGAGCTGAGATCACACCACTGCACACCAGCCTGGGTGACAGAGTGAGACTCTGTCTCAAAACAAACAAACAAACAAACAAAAAGATGTTGTGTCATTGTCTTCTCACCTTCATTGTTTCTGAAAAGAAATCTGCTATCTTCTTTCTTTATATGTAACTTTTTTTTTTTTTTTATTTTTTTTTTTTTTGAGACGGAGTTTCACTTTTGTTACCCAGGCTGGAGTGCAATGGTGCGATCTCGGCTCACCGCAACCTCCGCCTCCTGGGTTCAAGCAATTCTCCTGCCTCAGCCACCCATGTAGCTGGGACTACAGGCATGCGCCACCATGCTCAGCTAATTTTTGTATTTTTAGTAGAGAGGGGGTTTCACCATGGATGGTCTCGATCTCTTGACCTCGTGATCCACCCGCCTCGGCCCCGCAAAGTGCTGGGATTATAGGCATGAGCCACCGCGCCCGGCCACATTTATTTATTCTATTGCTGCTTTAGGATTTTCTCTTTATCAGTGATTTGTGGCAATTTTATTATGATAAAAAGTGAATTAATGTCATTTAATTTATGTTTCTTATGCTTAATGTTGTGGAGATTCTTAGATCTGTGGATTTATGATTTTAATCAAAATTGGAAAAAATTACTTAAGCGTGATTCCTACATCCCACTCCACCCCCCATTTTTTTTTGCCCTTCACACTCTTCTAAGTACCCAAATACATAAGTGTATTAGGCTTCTTGGTATTGTTCTGCAGACCATTGAAACTTTTTTAAAGTTCTTTTTGAAGAATGTACTTTTTTTTTCTTCTGAGTTTCATTCTGGGTAATTTCTATTATATCTCTAAGTTCACAAGCTTTTCTTTAGGAATGTTTAATTGATTGTAAATCTTATCCAGTGTTTCCAGACATTACAACTTTTATCTCTGAAAGCATGATTTGAGACATATTTTATACCTTCTGTTTCTATAGTTAACATGTTCGACCTTTCCTCTAGCTTTAGCAGCATATGGAATTCAGTTACAATAACAATCTTACTGTACTTCTCTGCTAATTTTAGCACTGGTGTCAGTTCTGGATTCCTTTCAAATGATTGCTTTTTCTCATTATTATGGATATGTATATTTTAGCTTCCTGGTAATTTTTTACTGAATCTTATTATTTTAAATTTTATATTGGTTAATACTAAATAATTTATTCTTCTGTTCTTGAGTTTTGTTCTGAGATTTAGCTAAGGAAACATGGAAAGAGTTTGATGTTTTCAGATCTGGTTTTAACTTTTGTAAGCAAGATCAGGCAGTGTTTGTTCAAGACTTAATTACTCCTTGCTAGTAAGGCAAGGTCTTTCTGAATATTGTGCCTGTGAATTAGGTTTCCAGTCTGGTTTCTGGTAACAGGCACTATTCCCATTCCTGTGTAAGCTCAGGATACGGTTTATATCAATCTCATTCTTTTATATCAGTAGATCTCTAGCTGTCTGAGGTTCTCTCCCTTCATGAGTACTCTGCCCTGTGATTCCTATGCACCCTGAACTCTGATTCTCAATTCTGTCTCATCACCTCAGGGAATCCAGCTAGTTTTACCTGAGCTTCCCATTCTTGAACCTTAGCTTGAAACTCTTTCATGTGTGTTAGGTTAGAAATCATATAGCTCATTTGTTTCATGCATCTCAAGGATAATTAATAATCATTGTTTGATATTCATGAAATTGTTGCTTTATGTATTTTGCCGATTTTTAAGAGTGGAGCAAGATTAAATCTAGAAACAGAAGTCAGTGTATAATATTGGTGATGAAAATTACCACAAAAATATGTTACTCAAGACAGCTATTGTAGAATTGTTAAATAAAATAATTCTAGAAGTTAATTTGTCAAATACTGATTTAATAAATAAGAAAATTTATATAAAATGTTTAATGAGTTGAGTACTTTGATTTTATTCTAGAGTTGGATTAAAGACTCCTACTTGGGGTTTCATATTATTTGTGTGTTTTTTTTTCCCCCTTTTTAAATGTTTGTTTTGGTTTTGATTATAGCTATGGCTCATTATCACTTCAGTTTGGACAGTTTTGTTTTGGTTTATGTTTTGCTTGGATTGTTGTGTTGTTTTTGTATCTATATCTCACTATTTCCTCAATTTCAGCAATTCTGCAGAATGATCGAAACTATTGCTTTCAATAGATTCGCTTTCCTCACCTTCTGATAGTGACATAAAAACGTGATCGATCTTTTTACTCTGTTCTTTCTATATTTCTTTTCACCTCTTTGGAATTATTTACACTTTTATTTCTCTGTAATTCTTTAATAAAATTCCTTCTTACCAATCATCCAGATTGCCTACCCTTTCTTTGTTATATCTAATATGCCACTACATTCTGTCACTGAGTTTAATTATAGGTATAATATTTTGTAGTTACAGAATATCTGTTTATTTTTATAATTCTATTATTTGACATTCTAATAGAGCAATGTTTGTTTTCTGAAATTCCAAAAAATTGTTAAATCATTAGAATTTTAAAACATGAGATATTCTCTGTTATCTGAAGATAACATAGTAAACGCTGGCTATAGTTGGAAATATATATAAAATTATAATAAAAATTACTTCAAAAGTCACTTTACTCAGTATAGCTATGTAAATATTTTACCAAAATAATTCAAAAATTATGTATGAAATGTTTTTACCATAGATTAGAAAAAAATACATGTTGTATTAGTTTTCTATGACTGCTATCAGAAATTACCACAGACTCTACTTAAAAAAATAATTTTATGCCAGGTGTGGTGGCTCACACCTGTAATCCCAGCACTTTGGGAGCTGAGGCAGGCGGATCACCTGAGGTAGGGAGTTTGAGATCAGCCTGACCAACATGGAGAAACCCTGTCTCTGCTAAAAATACAAAAAATTAGCCAGGCTTGGTGGCAATGCCTGTAATCCCAGCTACTCGGGAGGCTGTAGCAGGAGAATTGCTTGAACCGGGAGGTGGAGGTTGTGGTGAGCTGAGATTCTGCCATTGCACTCCAGCCTGGCCAACAAGAGCAAAACTCCATCTCAAAAAAAAAAAAAGAAAAGAAAAGAAAAACTGATAATAATTTTATTATCTTATAGAGAAGATAGAAATTCAAAATTAATCTCACTAGACTGAATTCAATGTTGATAAATCTAGTTTCTTCTGGAGGCTATGAGAGGAGAATCAATTTCCTTGTCTTTTTCGGGAAAATAAAATGTGGGTACGTATATTTTTGTCCATGATCCCTTTCTCAGTACTCAATGTGCATCACTTCAGCCTCTTGCTTCCGTAACCACCTTGATTTCTCCTAACTGACTGCTCTTGTGTTGTTGTTATAACGATAATTGCAATTACATCAGGGCAAACTGTGTAATCAAGGAAAATGTTCCTATTAAAAACCCGTACCTTAATTATTATTTGCAAAGTAGTCCCTTTCGTAAGATGAGATAATATTAATAGGTTCTGAGAATTATATTGCAGACATATTTGAGGCTATATCGAGAATACATTTGTGAATGTATAGGCTATTATTTAGTCTATAGCACATGTCTTGGTAATCTGGGTGCAATGATCTTATACTAGAGTTATACTTGGAACAGCAATTTCTATTTATTATATTATATAATGTATTGCTAATGTAAGTTGCTATTACAACTACAACTCTAGTATAAAAAACTAGTGTATTTCAGTAAATTATATATATGCAAATTTTCACAAATACAAATCACTTTGGATTACCTTAAATTATTTTATGTTTTTCTATATACATTATTTTTCTCACTGGTTTGGCTATTTGTATCCTAGTCTTACTGAAATATCTTGTATTTCTATAAGAGTAGTACTGTATTTGTTTATGAATCCCGGCTTACAGCATCAGCTTCATAGTAATCTCCTAATAACTCTTGTCTAAGAGGTGATAAAAAACTTTAAAGAAAGATTTTTTTAAAAATTTAAATTTGAATCATGGGACTTTTGCTATACCAAATTTTTGACACCAACATTGCTCTTCAAACATGCTTAACTTTTGTTAGTGTTTTTTAAGAGGAATGTATATATTTCAGATTACTTGATATTGATTTTAATAGAGGAAAATATTAAATACTAGATGCAGATGAATGCCTTGATTATGAAGGCAAAGAGAAATATTATTATTAAGAATAACTTGGCCGGGCGCGGTGGCTCACGCCTGTAATCCCAGCACTTTGGGAGGCCGAGGCGGGTGGATCACGAGGTCAAGAGATCGAGACCATCCTGGTCAACATGGTGAAACCCCGCCTCTACTAAAACTACAAAAAATTATCTGGGCATGGTGGCGTGTGCCTGTAGTCCCAGCTACTCAGGAGGCTGAGGCAGGAGAATTGCCTGAACCCAGGAGGCGGAGGTTGCGGTGAGCCGAGATCGCGCCATTGCACTCCAGCCTGGGTAACAAGAGCGAAACTCCGTCTCAAAAAAAAAAAAATAATAATAATAATAATAATAGGAATTCATTCCCCATCCTGCAGAGCTGACATATTAAAAATACTTAAAAAATGAAATACCATACTACAATAAATCATTAAAAATTAGCACCATGATTAAGGAAAATGAAAGTCACTATAACAAGTGAACAAAATACTATATCAAATGAAGAGATATCTGTTCTTACATACAGCATTTACAGAAGGACACCATTAAAATGGCAAATCATTTTATTGCACATAGGTTTGTAATACAAGGAAAAGGTAAAAATAATGGTTGGTAAATTATATATAAAAACAAACTGCTATTCTGAAACTCTTTTCAGTATCTTGGCAATATATTCATTACAGATTATTTAAATCACCAAGCTCTTTAATCTCATTCCTTATATTTAAATATCATGTTCAAGGAAATACCCAGAGTAGTGTTGTCAGTTGAGAATCAAGTTCAGGAATAACCACAAGGAAACGTCTGCTGCTATTAGCTATAGCAGCGACTCCACAAACTATACATTCTTTTAAGGGAGTATAGTTTAAGGTTGTGTCACTTAAGACTGCAGAAGCAAAGTAAAAATGAATCCCTAAATTTGCAAACCGTGCCCTTGAGTTAAGAAAGAGAAGAAGGAGGGAGAAGAGGAGAGAGACGAGAGGAAGGATGAAGAGTAGAGGAAGTAGAAGAAAAAGATGAAGACAAAGAGAAGGAAGTGGAAAAAGAGAGAGTGAGGGAGAGAGGAAAAGAAAGAGGAGAAGAATGAATTTATAAAGGTTTTGGCTTGAAGTGATATCCCCTCCTTGGTCAGAAGGTGTATAATCATGTCTAAGTTAGAGTCAACCCTACATTTAATGAATTAGAAGACTGAATACGTGTTTGGTTAGAATTTCCTTCTTCTGTGGCAGTAATTTTTGTAAGAGTACTAAATCCTAAATGTGTTTTTAATTAGTACTTTGCTTCTTTCTCTGAAAACAGACTTGGCTTCATAAAAACTCAGAAAGTTGTTGGAATACGTGTATTTTCACGTGTTGGGAAATGTGATGGTAATAAGATGTTCTGAGTTTACCCTTTTTTCTATAACCTCTCTCAAATCAGGTCAGATACTTGTGTAATATTTTCAGGCTAACCTATTCTTTTCCTATTATTCTTCCACAATTCCTGCCAAATTAGTCTAGAATGAAAAGTGGAAGATACTTTTGGGTAGTTTCTTAATTAAGGCATTAAAAACATAAATCTCACCTATAGTTTTAAAGAGAAAAATATTAAAAATCAAAAGAAGTATAAAATTATACAAAAAGTTTAAAGTTTTAACAATTTTTACTAATATTCGGAACTATATTTAAATTAGATTACCCTTTGTAGTTGGTTGACATAATTATAAGTACTTTTTAAAGTCTTCTTTTTTATATAATGATCTTCATTCATAATTTTAAAAGGGGTTATTTTTAATAATAAAATAAATACATGGATATACTCTTTCAGGGAAGTACAATTGGAATTCTTGCATTAGAATTCCAGTCAAACCATTGAGAAATTATGTAACCCTGTACTATTTACTTAACTCTCTAAGCTAAAAATATTCCTTCTGTATAATAAATATAATTATGACTTCACAATGTTATTATGCAGATTATATGAGATAGCTATATAATTTTCTTGTTGCCTAGTATAATGTTGATTAATTTTAAATATGTATTATCAGGGGAATTTAAAAGTATGCCATTTGATTAGCTTTTAAGCCTTTAAAATCAATTGAAACTACCTCTACCTCTTTCAATTAAACAAACCAAGGAAGCATAGAAAGTGATTAATTCAATAAACATATATTGTAAAAAAAGCTTCATTCACCTGACATTCCGAGTAGATATATATAATGAAAATTTAATGTATGCAAATATAACAATAGTTATTGTATTATTGACTAATTTTTTTCTGAACCATTTAAAAAGCCTGCATGTATTCTATCATTGCAGTATTATAAAAAGAAAACTGTAAGTATATAACAATATGTAACTCTCTTTCTTATGTAAAGCAGGAAATAATTTTATTAGGTAATTTATTAATTTATTTCAGCTTATTAGGTAACAGTAATGAAATAAAAGATGTGTTCAGAAAACAAAAACTAGAAAATTACCCTGCCATTTTCCTCTGATTCTGATTGAACTGAAATATGAAGTAAGTATTTGGATCTACTGAGCAGTTATTTTTTACCATCTTTCAACAAAATGTATATAGAAAAGTAAATTCCCTAGATCTGGTGCTAAGTGCACCCCTTCACTATATTAAATAAGATACTGTAAAAGAAAGACATTTGCATCAGAGAAATGACTAAGCCAAACAGAAAAAAAACATATTCTTTATATGTCATCACAATTGATAAACTTAAATTCAGGCAAAACTAAACAACTGAAAAAATGTAAATTTATTAAATGTCTTTAGGCATTAATCACCTGAGTTAAAATGTCAATGTCTTAGAACGAGTCAAAAGAAACAGACATCTAGTGGTTTCTGGTAGTTGTCCAGTGGAATACCACCAATTTCAATTTTCCCTCTTCTTTTTTAAAATCCATATTATAATTGTGTATGTGGAGATACGTGTGCAGGTTTGGTATAACAGTATGTTGTATGATGCCGTGGTTTGAGCTTCTATGGATCACATTAATGAGATAGTGAACATAATACCCAATAGGAAGTTTTTCATCTTGTCCCTCCCTCCCATCTCCCTCCTTTGGGAGTTCCCAATATCTATTCTTCCCATCTTTGTGTCTGTGCATACCCAATTTTAAGTTCCTACTTATAAGTAAGAACATATGATATTTGGTTTTCTGTTTCTTCATTAATTATCTTGGAAAAATGGCTTCTAGATGCATCTGAGTTACTGCAAAGGACATGATTTCACTATTATTTATGATGTATGAGCACCACATTTTCTTTATCCAATCCACAGTTCAGGAGCACTTGGGTCCATGTCTGTGCTATTTTGAATAGTGCTGTGATGACCATACAAGCACAGGTGACTTTTTTGCTGAATGATTCATTTTCTTTGGGTATATACCCAGTAATAAGATTGCTGGGTTAAATGACAGTTCTGTTTTTTTAGTTTTTTGAGAAATTTCCAAACTGCTTTCCACCGGTTTTTCACTAACAGTGTTAAAGTGTTCACTTTTCCCTGCATCCTTGCCAAAATATTTTTTTATATATATTTTTATATTTTTTATTTTTTTTGACTTTTTAAATACTTTTTATATTTTTTTATATTTTTTATTATTTTTTTGACTTTTTCTAATAGCCATTCTGACTGGTGTGAGATTGTATCTCATTGTGGCTTTGATATTCACTTCTCTGATTATTAGCGTTGCGGAGGACTTTTTCTTGTATTTGTTGGCCATGCAAACATCTTCTTTTGAGAAGTGTTTGTTCCTGTTTTGCCTACCTTTTAATGAGTTATCTGCTTTTTTCTTGGTGATTTAAGTTCTTTATAAATTCTGAATATGAGATCTTTGTTGAATGCATAGTTAGTAAATACTTTTTCCATCCTACAGTGTGTCTATTACTCTGTTGATAGTTTATTTTGCTGTGCAGAAGCTCTTTGGGTTAATTAGAATCCAACTGTCAATTTTTTGTCTTTGTTGCTATTGCTTTGAGGACTTAGTCATACAGCATTTTTTTTTCCACAAGGCCAATGACCAGAAGAGTATTCACTAAGATAGTTTCTAAAATTTTCAGTTTAAGGTTTTACATTTAAATTCTTAATTCAGTTTGAGTTAGATTTTTTATGGTGAAATATAGGGGTCCAGTTTCTTTTCTCTGCACATTGTTAGCCAGTTATCCCAACAGCATATATTGAATAAAGGGCCGCTTCCCCGTTGCTTATTTTTGCCAGCTTTGTTGAATATCAGTTGGTTATTGGTATGCAGCTTTGTTTCTGGGTTCTCTATTCTGTTGCATGGGTCTATGTGTCTACGTTTGTACTAGTAATCATGCTGTTTTGGTTACTGTAGTTATGTAGTATAGTTTACAGTCAGGTAATGTGATGCCTCAGGCTTGTTTTTATTTGTTGTTGTTTGTTTAGGATGGCTTTGACTATTCTGGTTCTGTTTTGGTTCCATATCAATTTTAGAGTAGGTTTTCCTAATTTAGTGAAAACATGCCATTAATAATTTGATAGAAATAATGTTTACTCTATAGATTTCTTTAGGCAGTATGAACATGTTGACAGTATTGATTCTTCCAGTCTGTGAGCATAAAACCAAGGAGATCTTCCACTTTCTTGGTTAACTGTATTTCTACTTTTGTTTCTTTTTCTTTTTATAACTGTTGTAAATGAAATTGCATTCTGGATTTGGCTCTTGGTGTGGATGCTACTAATGAATAGAAACGATAATAACTTTGTACATTTATTTTGTATCCCAAAACTTTTCTGATGTAATTTATCAGGTCTAGAATTTTATTGACAGATTTCTTAGGGTTTTCTACGTATAGTATCATATTATCAGCAAAGAGAGATAATTTAACTTCTTTTCCTATTTGAAGGCTTTTTATTTCTTTCTCTTGCCTGATTGCTCTGGCTAAGACTTCCAGTACTATGCCGAATTGGAGTGGTGAGGGAGTACATCCTTGTCTTGTTCCAGTTCTCAAGAGGAAACATTTCCAACGTTTTCTCATTTAGTAGGATGTTTATTGTGGGTTTTTCATATTTGGCAATAAGTATTTTGATGTATGATCCTTGCTGCCTAGTTTGTTAATGATTTTTATCATGAAGAAATTGATTTTGCTGAATGCTTTTTTCTGCATCTAGTAAGATAATCACATGGTTTTTGTTTGTAATTCTGTTGGTGTAGTGAATTACATTTATTGATGTGCACATGTTGAACTAGCCTTCCATCCTAAAAATAAAGCCTAGTTGATTGTGATAAACTAACTTTTTGATATGTGCCTGAAATTAGTTCACTAATATTTTTTTGAGGATTTTTATATCTGAGACAAAAACAAAGAAGATACAAATAAGCATAATCAGAAACAAACACATTAAGTATATTTGGCCTATAGTTTTCTTTTTTTCTTGTGTTTTTGCCATTTGCCAGGTTTTTATATCAAGATGATGCTAGATTCATATAATGACTTAGGGAGAGGTCCTCTGCAATTTTTTAGAAAAATATCAGTAGGATTAGTACCAGCTCATCTTTGTATATCATTTAGGATTCAAATGTGAATTTGCTGGTCTAAACTTATTTTGATTGGTAGTTTTTTTTGTTGTTGTTGTTGTTTTTTTAAATGACTGATTCAACTTTGTAACTTGTTATTTTTCTTTTTAGAGTTTCATTTTTCTTCGGATTCAATATTGAGTAATTATGTGTTTCCAGTAATTTATCCATTTCCTCTAAATTTTCTAGTTTGTGTGCATAGAAATGTTCATAATGGTCTCTGAGGTTCTTTTGTACATCTTTGGGAATGGTTGTAATATTCCCTTTTTCATTTCTGATTATGCTTATTTGTATCTTCTTTTTTTTTTCTTAATCTAGATAGTAGTATATAAATTTTGTTTATCTTTTCAAAAAGACAACATTTTTGTTTTGTTGATTTTTTGGGGGGTGGGCTGTGCTCAACTTCATTGTTCAGCTTTGATTTTAGTTATTCATTTTCTTCTGCTAGCATTGGTATTAATTTGTTCTTCTTCTAGTTCTTTAGGTTTGATGTTAGATTATTGATTTGAGACCCTCTAACTGCTTGATGGAGGCATATAACACTATAAACTTTTAACACTGCTTTAGCCATATCCCAGAGGTCTTGACATGTGTCTTTATTTTGATTTGTTTCAAATAATTTTTTGATTTCTGCATTAATTTTATTGTTTGTCCTGTAAGTCATTCAGGAGCAAGTTGTTTGATTTCCATGTAATTTTGTAGTTTTGAGAGTTTCTCTTGATACTGATTTTGATTTTTATTCCACTATTGTCTGAACCTATGCATGGTATGATTTTGATTTTTTAAAAAAATTAATCAAGACTTGCTTCATGAGTACATATGCGATTCATCTTACAATATATTCCATGTGCAGATGAGAAGAATGTATATTCTGTAATTGTTGGTTGCAGTATTCTGTAGATCACTATTGCGTCCAATTGGTCAAAGGTTGAATTTAAGTCCAGAATTTTTCTTAGTTTTATATCTTAATGATCTGTGTAATCCTATTGCGGGGTGTGTGTGTGTGTGTGTGTGTGTGTGTGTGTGTCAGGGTGAGGGACTTGAAGTCCCTCACTATTATTGTGTGGCTGTAGAAGCCTTTTTCTAGGAAAGTTCCAAGATGGCTGATCACTAGCAGCTTGGGATTGTAGCTCCCAGTGAAAGCGCAGAGAATGAGAGGACACCACACTTTCAGACGAATTTTTGTTGCTCACGCACCAGGAGATTCCCAGTGGAGGAACCCCAAGGGTCGCCAGCATGACTCTTGTGGCCAGCAAGGTGGTTTTGCCGCTGCCTGGGTGCAGTGGTTCTTGGTGCAGAGTCAGAAAAGCACCATCAATCATAACGCCGCTGTTTTGGCCGGCACAGTGGGTTGCTCAGATTTTAGTGCTGGGAATCAACAAGTTGGACATCCACTCAGAAACCCAATTATAAAGACAGTAATTATAAAGACCACAGATGGATAAATTTATAACCAAGGGAAGAAAACAGCCTAAAAAGGCTAAGAATACCCATAATCAGAACGCCTCTCCCTCTACAGGGGATCAAAGTTCCTCATCAGCAATGGAACAAGGCCTGATGGAGAACGAGTGTGTTCCATTAACAGAAGCAAGCTTCAAAAGGTGGATGATAAGAAACGTCTGTGAATTAAAAGAACTTGTTCTAACCCAATGCAAAGAAACTAAGAACTTTGAAAAAAGGTTTGACGAAATGTTAACAAGAATACACAATTTAGAGAGAAATATAAGTAAATTAATGGAGCTGAAAAACACAACACAATGACTTCGCGAACTATGCACAAATTTTAACAGCTGAATTGATCAAGCAGAAGAAAAGATATCAGAAGTTGAAGACCAACTTAATGAAATAAAATGAGAAGACAAGATTAGAGAAAAAAGAGTAAAAAGGAACGAGCAAATTCTCCAAGAAATATGGGACTATGTGAAAAGACCTAATCTACGCTTGATAGGTGTACCTGAATGTGACGAAGAGGATCAATCCAAGCTGGAAAATATGCTTCAGGATATTATTCAGGAAAACTTTCCCAACCTAGCAAGGCAGGACAATATTCAACTCCAGGTAATACAGAGAACACCACAAAGATATTCCTCAAGAAGACCAACCTCAAGGCACATAATCGCCAGATTCACCAGAGTTGAAATGAAGGAGAAAATACTGAGGGCAGCCAGAGAGAAAGGTCAGGTTACCCATAAAGGGAAGCCTATCAGACTCACAGCAGTTCTCTCAGCAGAAACCCTACAAGACAGAAGAGAGCAGGGGCCCATATTCAACACCCTTAAAGAAAAGAATTTTCAACCAGAATTTTACATTCAGCCAAACTAAGCTTCATAAGCGAAGGAAAAATAAAATCTTTTGTGAACAAGCAAGCACTCAGAGATTTCATCACCACCAGGCCTGCTTTACAAGAGCTTCTGAAAGAACCACTACACATAGAAAGAAACAACCAGTATCAGCCTTTCTAAAAAATACCAAAAAGTAAAGAGCATCAACATAATCAAGAATTTACATCAACTAATAGGCAAAACAGCCAGCTAACATTAAATGGCAGTATTAAACTCACACATATTATTATTAATTCTAAATTTAAATTGACTAAATCCCCCAATCCAAAGACACAGACAGGCAAAAAAAAGCCAAAACCCATCGGTATGCTGCATCCAGACCCATCTCACAAGCAAGGATATACAAAGACTCAAAACAAAGGGATGGAGAAAGATTTACCAACCAAATGGAGAGCAAAAATAAATAAATAAATAAAAAGCAGGAGTTGCTTTAAAGCAACAAAGATCAAAAGAAGCAAAGAAGGATATTACATAATGATAAAAGGATCAATGCAACAAGAAGAGCTAAAGATCCTAAATATATACGCACCCAATACAGGAATACCCAGATATATAAGACTTATAAAGAGACTTAGACTCCCACACAATAATAGTGGGAGACTTCAACATCAATATTAGACAGACCAATGAGACAGAAAATTAACAGTGATATCCAGGATTTGAACTCAGACCCGGAACAAGTAAACTTAATTAACATTTATAGAACTCTCCACTTTAAATACACAAAATATACACTTTTATCAGCACCACATCACACCTATTTACAGGTTTAAATGAAATATTGGTTGGCTGCTTGTTTGTTATTTTCTTCCCTCATTTTTTTTTCACGTCTCTATTATTAAGCACAATTATAGGCATACCCATTTTTAGACTTCATTCTAGCCCGGGCAATAAAGCAACACCCCCGTTCTCTCTCCCTCTTCCTCTTTCTCTTTCTTCCTCTCCTTCATTTTTTTTTAATTCTTTTTTTTTCTTTCTTTCTTCTTCTTTTTTTTAAAGAAGTCTTTTTCTATGTCTAAAAAATAAAATAATATTTTATGACTTTGGGTCCTCCAATATTGGATGCATATAAAATTAGGATGGTTAAGTCTTCTTGTTGAATTGAACCTCTTATCATTACTTAATGCTTCCATTTTTCCTTTTTTGCTATTGCTAATTTAAGGCTTTATTATTGATACAAGAATAATGACCCCTATTCCGCACATTTTTGTTTTCCATTTGTGTGATAGATAGTCATCCTTTTACTTTGAAACTGAAGATTTCATTAAATGTGAGATGGGTCTCCTAAAGACAAAGGAAGAGTGAGTCTTATTTTCTTATCCAATTTGCCACTGTATGTTTTTAAGTGGAATGTTTAAACCATTTATGCTCAAGGTTAATATTAATATGTTTATTTTTATTTCGCTTATGTTTATTTTATCTGGCTGCCTTGTATTGTCAGTTTTGTAGTTGCCTTACAGAATTTTTGGGCTATGTGCTTACATGTGCTTTTGTGTTAGCAGTTATCATTCTTTTCTTTCCATATTAAGAACTCCTTTAAGCATCTCTTGCATGGCCAGTCTGGTGGTAACAAACTCCCTTAATGATTGCTTGTCTGGGAAATATTTAATTTCTCTTTTGTTTATGAAGCATAGTTGGTGGGAGGTGACATTCTTGGTTGGACTTTCTTTTCTTTAAGAGTGCTAAAAATAGGCCTCCAATCTCTTCTACCTTGTAAGGTTTCTGCTGAGAAGTCTGTTATTAGTCTTATTTTATTCCCTTCGTAGGTGATATGACCCTTTTTTCTAGCTACCTTTAAGGTTTGCCTTTCATGTTGACCTTGGAAAGTCTGATGACTATGTGCCATGGATCGTTGTCTTGTGTAGGATTTCTCAGAAGTTCTCTGAATTTCTGAAATCTGTATGCTGACCTCGTTAGTGAGACTGGGAACATTTTCATGAGGTGTATCCTCAAAAATGTTTTTCAAGTTGCTAACTCTTCCTTTTTTCCTTTTCTCAGGTATTCTAATGAGTTGTAGGTTTGGTTGTTTTATATAATTCTATATTTCTCAGAAGCTTTGTTCATCTTTTACAATTTTTTTTTTTTTTTTGACTGGGTTGATTTGAAGAACTGGATTTGAGCTCTGACTTTTTTTCCCCTCTGGTTAGTCTAGTCTATTGTCAAGGCTTCCAAATGTATTTAGAAATTATTTCAGTCAAGTTTTCAATTCCAGAATTTCAATTTTGTTCTTTCTTAATATACCTGTGTTGCCTTTGAAAATTTGAATCATTTTGCTGGCTTCATAGGATTGAGTTTCAACTTTCTCTTGGATCTCACTGAGCCTCCTCACCATCCAGATTCTAAATTCTATGTCTGTCTTGTTAGACATTTCATTCCGTTTACAATCCATTTCCAGAGAGCTAGTGTGATCCTTTGGGGGGTAAGAAAAGACTCTGATATTTTGAGTTGCCAGTATTCTTACATTGATTCCTTCTCATCTGAGTAAGCCTAACACTTCTTCCTTTTCTTTTTTTGAATTTGCTGTTGTTTGCATGGGGTTCTTTCTTTCTTTCTCCCTTCCCTCCTTCCTTCCTTCCCTCCTTCCTTCCTTCCTTCCTTCCTTCCTTCCTTCCTTCCTTCCTTCCTTCCTTCCTTCCTTCCTTTCTTTCTTTCTTTCTTTCTTTCTTTCTTTCTTTCTTTCTTTCTT
>NW_022436967.1:2973968-2974201 GCF_009761245.1 Sapajus apella
TTTCTTTCTTTCTTTCTTTCTTTCTTTCTTTCTTTCTTTCTTTCTTTTCTTTCTTTCTCTCTCTCTTTCTCCCTCCCTTTCCTTCTTTGCTTCCTTCCTTCCTCCTTTTCTCCCTCCCTCCCCCACTTTCCCTTCCTTTCTTTCTTTCCTTCCTTCCTCCCTCCCTCCCTCCTTTCTTTCCTTCTTTTTCTTTCTTTCTTTCTTTCTTTCTTTCTTTCTTTCTTTCTTTCTTT
>NW_022436967.1:2974301-3027156 GCF_009761245.1 Sapajus apella
TTCTTTCTTTCTTTCTTTCTTTCTTTCTTTCTTTCTTTTCTTTTCTTTTCTTTTCTTTTCTTTTCTTTCCTTCTTTCCTTCTTTCTTTCTTTCTTTCTTTTCTTTTCTTCCCTTCTTTCCTTCCTTCTTTCTTCTTTCTTCCCTTGAAAGTTTGACTGGTTTATGTTCTGGTTACTTTCTTTACTTAGTGCTTCCAGAAGGCTAAGGCTCTGTCTTGGTTCCTTGGATGTAGGTAGGTTCCACTAATGGGTTTAACAGGCATTGCATGTTGCAACAACATATTTTTGTTTGGTGGTGTAACTCAGACTATAGTCCTGTAGATGGCACTTAAAAATAAGGACTGGCATATTGCCTCTTATTCAGCTGCATTTGCCTCTTTTTGTACTTCGGTGCATTTGAAGCAGTTCAGTGGGGAGGGAGGATGGAGGGTATGAGATGACTCTCTCTCCAAATGCATTCAGGGCCTCGGTGATGTTTTCTTTAATTACTGGTTTCATGCCCACATTTCCCTTGCCCCAAGGGATCTTTGGTGGGCTATGCTTCCTCCTTCCTTATGGGTGGTTGGCACATGCTAAAAGTTTGGTCACTAGTAGGCCTGTGACTTCCTGGGAACTCACTGGTTCTCTGTGTTTGCTATAGTCATAGTGGGTTATGCTGTATGTCTGCAGTTGGTCTGGTGATGCAGTGGGTCATGGGTGGAGGATCCTCCAGCAAATAAATGGCACCATGGGCGTGCAAACAGTATGGTGCCTACAGCCCAGGGTTCTCAGCCTAGCAGAGAGTTGTGGGGCCTGCCCATCTCATGGTTGCTCAACCTGATGGTTCCCCCACCAGCATTCACTTTGGAATTAGGCATAACCATCTAGATTCATCCAAATCATTCTGCACCCAGATAACTGAGCCACAAGGCTCCTTAAGGAAGAAACTATGGCTGTCTGTCAGGCCATGCCCTTTCAAGTTCCATGTTGCAGAGGGAGGGATGCCTAAGTCCCAAGCTGGCCCACAAGCCCACTCCACTCTTCTGTATGTTTTGACTGTTGGTGGTCCTTTCCTGCTTGAACTCAAGCTACTGTTCCCAGCTCAATATCCCTGGGTGGTATGATTAAATCCTGAGAAGATAGGACTGAGCCCATGGCTTGTCCACTGGCCTTATGGGATCAAGAACCAGCTGTGCTTGGAGTGCAAACTACACTCAGGCCACCAGCAAAACACTCAGGTGGCTTAGTAGAGGCTGTGCTGTGGGCATACTTCTGCAGAAGCAGCCGGGCAAGTGGTCTTAGGGGGTGCTGACAGGCAAGGATGCACATGGATCAGATGCAACTCAGCCCCATAGTGATGGTTACCCCGCTCTCTCCTGGCCTGGCTGGCAGCAGGCGCTGCTGTAAGATCGAGAGCCTTGGAGGCTGGCACTAATGATTGTGTTTTGCTGCAGCTGCAACGTGCTGGGAAAAGTCCTGGGATCAATATGGGTTCAAGTTATGCCTCTCCCTGATATACAGGTGGCTCCACTGCCAGTCTGAAAGTCTACGGGGGCCTTGGGAACTCCTGCAGCTTGGATCCCAGAGGTCTGCGGAGAAAGTACGATATCCCAGGATTCCTTCACTTACCCCTTTCTTAAGTGAAATTTAGGTTTTGGGGCCAGTCCTGAAACCCAAGCAAGCTTCCCACCTTTCTCCCTTTTCAACCACAGCATCTACATCACCTCTTCATCCACTTTCAGTGTGTTTTCCAAAAATCTGTTTTTCTCCCTCTTCTTTTAAGGACCTATGTTGATCATAAATTGATAGCAGTGAGTTGGGATATGTGTGTGTCTGTGTGCGTGTGTGTAAGTAAGGGAGGGGCTTTTTTGCATCTGAAAATTGAAACAGTTTTAAAAATAAGTTTGAAATATCTTGTTTGATTACAATTTTATTCTTTGTAAAAGTTCCTGAAAATGTTCTGCTTCTCACTATAGTTCTGTTTAAAAGGACACATTGTGGATATTATAACACACATGCATTTTTCTTTGACCTAGAAAAGCTTTTTGTCATAAAAAGAAAATCAGCGCTATTATTAGGTACAACAGTAAAAGAATGAACCAAGGAGCAGCTCTTGTTTTTTTTTTTTCATGTAATTCCATTTTAATTAACACTGTTAGAATCAGAATATAAAACATAAGCAGAAAAGCATGTAATATTTACTAATGACTAAGCTTCCCAACATCTCAGATCATTTTGAAATCAAAATATGAATCTCTCTGATGAATATTCCCAACTCAGCTCTGACAAAGATCCTAAAATAAAATATAGCTGCAACTGTATTATTTCCTCATCATAACCCAGTTTCCCTGGGATAAACAGACTTCATACCGAATAGAATACAGGGGAAGAAGACAATGTTTTACGAAATAAGAAACATTTAAGACATAGACGGAGATATTTTGGAAATTTGTTTAAGAGAGTATTTTTAATGACCCAACACTATATTCTTTTTTTATTTTTAAAGACAAAGGCCTGCAGTCAGAAATATAAGAAAGTATCATTATTATTAGATATATACTGTGAATTGTAAGTGCCCAGGTGCCTAAAGGTAACACAATGTGAAAAAGGAGAAACAGTACATGTTCAGCATACTGGTAATAAGAGATAATGTAGCACAACTGGCCAGAAGCCTAGATCTTTTAACAGCATTCTCTTGGTGGCCATAAAATTAATAGCTGGAAATGTTGGGGGTGGCCTCGAAAGTGGTTTTACCTTGTACATCAATATGTGGAATAGAGTTGTCAAGACAACACATAATGCTATACAGGATCAGAGAAAGTTGTTTATAAACTTTCAAGAGACAAACCAGGGACTTCCTTCCATGTAGTGTGGTTTAGACTTTGTGGGAATCAAAGTGAATAATTTGTACAGGTTCCAAAGACATTTTTTAAGCTTTAAAATATTGTTTGAAATGAAACATTTCTTATGATTTTATCATATATATATATGTAGTATGTACATAAATGAATATTTTCTCTCATATTTTATTATTTTTAGAAATCTAATATAGTTGACAAATCCAAAGCAATGTTGTCTTTAAAAGTCAATAATAATCATGTTTTTGTTTTTAATTCTGTTCATGTGTTGAGTCATATTTATTTATTGAACTATCCTTGTATCCCGGGAATGAAGCCCATGTGATCATTGTGAATCATTTTAATGTGCAACTATATTTGGTTTTCCAGCATTTTGTTGAAAAGTTTTGCATCTATGTTCATGAAGGCTATTGTCCTGTAGTTTTGTTTTGTTTTTTTTTTCTCTTGTGTCTTTGTCAGATTTTGGTATCAGGATGATATTGGTTTCATTAAGGCAGGGGTTTAAAATCCACCTATCAGAGACTATGTAATGGGTTAATCGAAATTCAAACCTAAGCATCATGCAATATATCCATGTAATATATATGCACATGAACCATCTTGAATAAAAAATTTTAAAAAGTCAATAATTTACAAAATTAATCAAACTCTTCCTTTTTCTTTTCCTCCCTGATTTTCTTACTTTATTGTTTATGTATTTCTTTTTTTGAGATGAAGTCTCACCCTGTCACCAGGCTGGAGTGCAGTGGTGCTCTCTAGGCTCACTGCAACCTCTGCCTCCAGGTTCAAGTGATTCTACTGCCTCAGCCACCTGAGTAGCTGCGACTACAGGTGCGTACCACCAAACCTGGCTAATATTTTGTATTTTTAGTAAAGACAGATTTTCACTGTGTCAGCCAGGATGGTCTCAACCTCCTGACCTCATGAGCTGCCTGCCTCAGCCTCCCAAAGTGCTGAGATTACAGGCATGAACCACTGCACCTGGCCCCTTTTCTTACTTTATTTAATAAACCTTTATTGAGTTTTGTTTCAAGCTAGCTACTGGATATAAAATGACATACAAGGCATGCATGTTAGTCTGTTTTTGTGTCACTAAGGAAACACCTGAGACTGGTTAATTAATGAATAAAAGAGGTTTATTTGTCTCATTGTTCTTCAGGCTATATAGGAAGCATGTGTTATCATCTACTCAGCTTCTGGTGAAGCCTCAGGAAGCTTTCAATAATGGTGGAGGGCAAAGGAAGAGCTAGCATATCATATAGTGAGAGTGGGAGCAAGAGAGATGAAGCAGATGCCACACTCTTAAACAACCAGGTCTCACATGAACTAACAGAATGAGAACTCACTCATTGCTGTGGGAATGGTACCAAAATATTCATGAAAGATCACCAGGCCTCACCTAACATTGGGAATTACATTTCAACATGGGATTTGGAGGGGACAAACATCCAAACTATATCAGCATGGCTGACGATATTGGGGAAATCTCAGCCTAGTAAGAGAAGCAGATATACACAGATAACTTCAATAAATGGTGTCATATTTGATAAATAAAATAAATTTTTATAGGAATACTTTTATTATTCAATTATAAACAGAAAGTTCCTGAAAAAAAAAAAACAACATTTGTAAGATTTTTCTGTAATAACTCAGATACATTACTTTCCTATAAAAATGAAGCCTAGTCAGGCAACATGGCAAATATCGACCAAAGAAAATTATAAATATATCAAGGGGAGTTGTAGGGTAAAAACTGATGGACATTTGGAGCAATCAGAATAATAAAAACCTATGGAAAGTTTAAAGGCATTCAAAGACATTTAATGAGAATATTTGGCATTTTGATAAATATCTAGGTAGGTGGTTTTCTCTTACAGAGGGAACAGTTTTGTGATGAAGCTCAGAATCTTTTATTTTAATGAGACTTGGTCAGGCATGACCACATGAGTGAAGCAAATTTGTATTTTTTTTTTAATATAAAGTTGTTACATTCTTTTTCTAAAATAAATATTATTGGGTAATAATGAACACAGGGATTGATAAAAATATGTGGAATGCGTTTAAGTGTTCTGCCATGTCCTCCTTGATTTATTGCTCATTGAGTCACACCATTTTTTTCTTATAAGGTATAAAAAGCCTATCTTAAAATATGAACATTTTCTTATTTGTGGGCTAATTTGCCAAATGGCATGATATAGGACTACACTGATAATATTGATTAATGTGATGTTCTAAAATTACTTTTTTAATTATACTTTAAGTTCTGGGGTACATGTGTAGAACATGCAGGTTTGTTACATAGATATATTTGTGCTATGGTGGTTTCATGCACCCATCAACCTGTCATCTAGGTTTTAAACCCTTCATTAATTAGGTATTTGTCCTAGTGTTCTCACTCCCTCTTGTCCCCTGTCCTCCAAAAGGCCGTGTGTGTGATGTTCCCCTCCCTGTTTCCATGTGTTCTCTTTGTTCAACTCCCACTTATAAGTGAGAACATGTGGTGTTTGGTTTTGTGTTCCTATGCTAGTTTGCAAAGGATAATGACCTCCAGCTCCATCCATGTTCCTACAAAGGATATCATATCATACATAATTATGGCTGCATAGTATTCCATTGTGTGTATGCACCACATTTTTTTTATCCAGTCTATCACTGATGGGCATTTGGGTTGGTTCCAAGTCTGCTATCATAAATAGTGCTGCAATAAACATAGCATGTATGTGTCTTTATAGCAAAATGATTTATATTCCTTTGGGTATATACCCACTAATGGTATTTCTGGGTCAAATGGTATTTCTGGTTCTAGATCCTTCAGGAATCACCACAGCGTCTTCCACAATGGTTGAACTAATTTACACTCCCACCAACAGTGTACAAGCATTTCTATTTCTCCACACCCTCTCCAGCATCCGTTGTTTCCTGACTTTTAAATGACTGCCATTCTAATTGGCATGAGATATTAGCTAATTGTGGTTTTGATCTGCATTTCTCTAATGACCAGTGATGATGAGCTTTTATTCATGTGTTTTTTGGCCACATAAAAGTCTTCTTTTAAGAAGTGCCTGTTCATATTCTTCGCCCACTTTTTGATGGTTTTTTTTTTTTTGTTTGTTTGTTTTTGTTTGTTTGTTTGTTTTTGTAAATTTGTTTAAATTCCTTGTAGATTCTGGATATTAGACCTTTATCCGATAGATAGATTGCAATACTTTTCTCTCATTCTATAGGTTGCCAATTCACTCTGATGATGGTTTCTTTGCTGTGCTGTGTAGAAGCTCTTTAGTTTAATCAGATCCCATATGTCAATTTTGGCTTTCATTGGAATTGCTTTTGGTGTTTTAGTCATGAAGTCTTTGCTCATGCCTATGTCCTGAAGGGTATTGCCTAGGTTTTGTTCTAGGATTTTTATGGTTTTAGATTTTGCATTTAAGTCTTTACTCCATCTTGAGTTAATTTTTTTATATGGTGTAAAGAAGGAGTCCAGTTTCAGTTTTCTGCATACGGCTAGCCAGTATTCCTAGAACTATTTATTAAATAGGAACCCTTTTCCCATTGCTTGTTTTTTCCAGGTTTCTCAAATATCAGATGGTTGTAGATGCATTGAGTTACTTCTTAGGCCTCTGTTCTGTTCCCTTTGTCTATATATCTGTTTTGGTATCAGTACCAAGCATTTTGGTTACTGTAGCCTTGTAGCATAGTTTGAAGTCAGGTAGCATAATGCCTCTAGCTTTGTTCCTTTGCTTAGGATTGTCTTGACTATACAGTCTGTTTTTCGGTTCTATATAAAATTTAAAGTAGTTTTTGCTACTGTGAAGAAAGGCAATGGTAGTGTGATAGGAATAGCATTGAATCTATAAATTACTTTGGGCAGTATGGCCATTTTCACAATATTGATTCTTCTTATCCATGAGTATGGAGTATTTTTCTATTTGTTTATGCCTTCTCTTATTTCCTTGAGCAATGGTTTGTAGTTTTCCCTGAAGAGTTCCTTCAAACCCTTGTAAGTTGTATTCCCAGGTATTTTATTTTGTTTGTAGCAATTGTGAATGGGAGTTCACTCATGATTTGGCTCTTTGTCTGTTATTGGTTTATAGGAATGCTTGTGATTTTTGCACATTGCTTTTGTATCCTGAGACATCATATCCTGAGACAATGGAGTTTTCTAAATATACAATCATGTCATCTGCCAACAGAGACAATTTGACTTCCTCTCTTCCTATTTGAATATGCTTTATCTCTTTCTCTTGCCTGGTTGCCCTGGCCAGAACATCCAATACTCTGTTGAACAGGAGTGGTTAAAGATGACATCTTTGTCTTGTGCTGGTTTTCAAAGGGAATGCTTCCATCTTTTGCCCAATCAGTATGATATTGGCTATGAGTTTGTCATAAATAGCTCTTATTATTTTGAGATCTATTCAATCAATACCTAGTATATTGAGTGTTTTTAGTATGAAAGAGTGTTGAAGTTTATTGAAGGCCTTTTCTGAATCTATTGTGATACCCGTGTGGTTTTTGTCATTAGTTCTCTTTATGTGTTGAATATGTTTATTGATTTGCATATGTTGAAACAGCCTTGCATCCCAGGGATGAAGTCAACTTGATTGTGATGGATAAACTTTTTGATGTGCTGCTAGACTTGGTTTGCCAGTATTTTATTGAGAATTTTTGCATCAGTGTTCATCAGGAATATTGGCCTGAAATTATATTATTTTGTTAGGTCTCTGCCAGGTGTTGGTATCAGGATGATGCTGGACTCATAAAATGAGTTAGGGAGAAGTCTCTCTTTTTCCATTGTTTGGAATAGTTTCAGAAGGGATGGTACCAGCTCTTCTTTGTAACTTTGGTAGTATTCAGCTTTCAATCCATCTGCTCCTAGCCTTTTTTGGTTGGTAGGCTTTTAGTTACCAACTTAAGAACTTGTTATTAGTCTATTCAGAAATTTGACTTCTCCATGGTTTAGTCTTGGGAAAGTGTATGTGTCTAGGAATTTTTACATTTCTTCTAGATTTTCTAGTTTATTTGTATAGGGGTGTTTACAGTATTCTCTGATGGTAGTTTGTATTTCAGTGGGATCAGTGGTAATATCCTCTTTATCATTTTTCAATGTGTCTATTTGATTCTAATCCCTTTTTTTAAATTATTAGCCTGGCTAGCAGTTTATCTATTTTGCTAATATTTTCAAAATATCAGCTTCTGGACTCATTGATTTTTTGAAGAGTTTTCCATGTCTCTATCTCCAGTTCTGCTCTGATCTTAGCTATTTCTTTTCTTCTACTATTTTTTGAATTTGTTTGCCTGGCTTCTCTAGTTCTTTTAATTGTGATGGGAAGGTGTTGATTTTAGATCTTTCCTGCTTTCTCATGTGGGCATTTCATGCTATAAGTTTCCCTCTAAACACTGCCGCAGCTGTTTCCCAGAGATTCTAGTATGTTGTATCTTTGTTCTCACTGGATTAAAATAACTTATTTGTTTCAGCCTTAATTTTGCTATTTACCCAGTAGTCATTCAGTTTCCATGTAGTTGTGCAGTCTTGAGTGAGTTTCTTAATCCTGCGTTCTAATTTGATTGCACTGTGGTCTGAGAGGCTGTTTGTTACTGTTTCCATTCTTTTGCATTTGCTGAGGAGTGTTTTACTTCCAATTATGTGGTCAATTTTAGAATAAGTGTGATATGGTACTGAGAATGTGTATTCTGTTGATTTCAAGTGGAGAGTTCTGTAGATGTCTATTAGGTCCACTTGGTCCAGAGCTGAGATCAAGTCCTGAATATCCTTGCTAATTCTCTGTCTCATCGATCTGTCTAATATTGACAGTGGGGTGTTAAAGTCTCCCACTATTATTGTGTGGGAGTCTAAGTCTCTTTGCAGGTCTCTAAGAATTTGCTTTATGAATCTGGGTGCTTCTGTATTGGGTGCATATATATTTAGGATAGTTAGCTCTTCTTGTTGCATTGATCCCTTTACCATTATGTAAATGCCATTCTTTGTCTTTTTTGATCTTTGTTGGTTTAAAGTCTGTTTTATCAGAGACAAAGATTGCAACCCCTGCTTTTTTTTTTTCTTTTCATTTTCTTGATAAATCTTCCTCCAACCCTTTATTTTTAGTCTATGTATGTCTTTGCATGTGAGATGGGTCTTCTTAATACAGTGCACCGATGGGTCTCTACTCTTTATCCAAATTGCTAGTCTCTGTCTTCTAATTGGGTCATTTAGCCCATTTGCATTTAAGGTTAACATTGTTATATGTGAATTTAATCCTGTCATGATGATGCTAGTTGGTTATTTTGCACATTAGTTGATGCTGTTTCTTCATAGTTTTGCTGGTCTTTATATTTTGGTATCTTTTTGCAATGGTTGGTACCAGTTTTTCCTTTCCATATTTAGTGCTTCTTTGGGAGCCCTTGTGAGGCAGGCCTGGTGGTGACAAAATCCCTCAGCATTTGCTTGTCTGGAAAGGATTTTATTTCTCCTTCACTTATGAAGGTAAGTTTGGTCTGGGTTGAAAATTATTTTCTTTAAGACTTAAATATTGGATCCCACTCTCTTTGGGCATATAGAGTTTCTGCGGAGAGATCCATTGTTAGTATGATGGGCTTCCCTTTGTAGGTAACCTGAACTTTTTCTCTGGCTGCCTTTAAAATTTTCTCCTTCATTTTAACCTTGGAGAATCAGACAATTTTGTCTTGGAGATTCTCTTCCCAAGGAGTATCTTTGTGATGTTCTCTGTCTTTCTGGAATTTGAATGTTGACCTGTTTTGCTAAGTGGTGGAAGTGCTCCTAGATAATATCCTGAAGTGTGTTTTTCAACTTGCTTTCATTCTCCCCGTCACTTTTAGGTGCACCAATCATTCATAGGTTTGTTTTTTTTGCATAGCTCCATATTTCTTGGAGGCTTCATTCATTCCTTTTCACTCTTTTTTCTCTAATCTGTCTTCACGCTTTATCTTATTAAGTTGATCTTCAATTTCTGATATCCTTTGATATTTACTTGATTGATTTGGCTACTGATACTTGTGTATGCTTCACAAAGTTCTTGTGCTGTGTTTTTCTCCTCCATCAGGCCATTTATCTTCCTCTCCAAACTGGTTAGTATAGTTAGCAGTTCTTGTAACCTCTTATCAAGGTTCTTAGTTTCCTTGCATTGGGTTAGAACATGTCCCTTTAGCTCAGAGGTGTTTATTATTCCCCACTTTCTTAAGCCTATTTTGAACTCATTTTCTGTCCCATTTTGTGTCCTTGCTGGAGAGGAGTTGTGATTATTTGGAGGAGAAGAGGCAATCTGGTTTTTGGAATATTCAGCATTTTTGCGCTGGTGTTTCATCATCTTCATGGATGTACCTACCTTTAATCTTTAATATTAATGACCTTTGGGTGTGGTTTTTGTGTGGGAGTCCTTTTGGTTGACGTTGTTGTTATTCCTTTCTGTTTGTTGGTTTTCATTCTAACAGTCAGGCCCCTCTTCTGCAGGTCTGCTGGACTTTGCTGGAGGTCCACATTAGACCCTATTTGCCTGGGAAATCACCAGCAGAAGCTACAGAACAGCAAATATTTCTCCCTGCTCCTTTCTGTCAAAGCTTCATCCCAGATGGGTATTGACAGATGCCAACCAGACCTCTCTTGTATGAGGTGTCTGTCGACCCCTGCTGGGAGGTGTCTCCCAGTAAGGGTGCACAGGGGTCAGGGAACCACTTGAGGATGCAGTCTGTCCCTTAGCAGAGCTTGAGTGCTGTGCTGGGAGGTCCACTGATCTCTTCAGCGCTGGCAGGCAGGAACATTTAAGTCTGCTGAGGCTGTACCCACAGCTGCCCTTTCTCCCAGGTGCTCTGTCCCAGGAAAATGAGAGTTTTATCTATAAGCCCCTGACAGGCTGCTGCCTTTCTTTCAGAAATGCCCTGTTCAGTGAGGAGGAATTTAGAGAGGCAATCTGGCCACAGCCGCTTTGCCATGCTGCAGTGAATTCTGCAGAGTTTGAACTTGGTGGCTCCCTTAACACTGTGAGAGAAAAACCACCTTCTTACACCTCAGTAATGGTGAATGCTCCTCCCACCACCAAGCTCAATCATCAAGGTTGACTTCAGGTTGATGTGCTGTCAGTGAGGATTTTAAGCCCATAGTTCTAAGCTTGCTGTGCTTAGTGGGAGTGGGACCTACTGAGCAAGACCGCTGGACTCCCTGGCTTCAGCCCCCTTTCTTGGGGAGTGAATGGTTCTGTTTTGCTGGGGTTCCAGGTGCCCCTAAGGTATGAAAAACAAAACAAAACAAAAACCAAAAACGCCTACAGCTAGTTTGGTGTCTGCTCCAAGAGCCTCCCAGCTTTGTGCTTAAAACCTGGTGCCCTCGTGGTGTAGGCACATGAGGGAATCTCCTGGTCTGCCCATTGCAAAAACCATGGGAAAAGCGTAGTATCTGTGCTGGATGATAGCACAGTCCCTCACAGCTTCCCTTAATTAGGAGAGGGATGTCCCTATCCCCTTGTACTTCCAGAAGGGGCAATGCCCCACCATGCTTCTGCTCGCTCTCCATGGCCTGCACTCACTGTCTAACCAGTCCCAATGAGATGAACCAGGTACCTCAGTTGGAAATGCAGAAATCACCTGCCTTCTGTGTTGGTCTCGCTGGGAGCTGCAGACTGGAGCTATTTCTAATGGGCCATCTTGCCCAAGAATCCTCGATATTCTGGAAATATCTGTTTTTATGCATTGCTTTTGTGTATTACTTTGGATAATTTTAAGGTAAATGGACATAATATTTGTTAAGCATTCTGGTTGAAGTGCTGACTCTAACTTAACTAAGATTTGATATTTTAAGATTTATTATAGGCTACAATAAATTAGAATGTGCAGTTTTGGTATAGAGATAGAAATGGAGAGCAATGGTACAGAATAGAGAACCTAGTAATAAACCCACTCAAATATGGCCAACTTATTTTTGACAAAAGTGAAAATACAATTCAACTCAGGAAGAAGACCTTTGAAACAAATAGTGCTGGAATAATTGGATATACAGAGGTTAAAAAAAAAAAAAAAAAAAAAAAAAAAACTTGACCTAAGCTCATTCCACAAAAATAAATTCAAAATAAATCATTGAAAATTGAAAATTTAGAAGAAAATAAAGGGGGAAATCTTTGGGACATGTGGGAAGGCATGGTATTAGAAGAGTTTTAGACTTGACATCAAGAACGCGATCCTTAAAAAGGGAAAAAAAGGCAATAATTTGGATTGCATATGAACAAACAAACATGTTGAAAGAAAAATGACTTTTCTCAATATATTACTACATACGTTTTGATAAAAATTTTCAAATTCAAGATGCATAGTTTTCCAAATGTTCTTTGTAACAAGAGTTATATTTTATAGAAAATTTCTCACTAGCTTATTAATCTATGCTATGAGACTGTTTCCAATGCATAGTGTTAAGTGATATAACACAGTGATCTGAAAATTTAATGAAATTGTCAAAATACTAGATTTCTTTGCATAATAACATTTTTAGTGTTTACAATATTATTTTCATTTTCCAAGTGTGTATATAAGCAATTGAAATGACAACTTTTGCAAGATTCAAAAATTGAAAATATACTCTAAATTATCATAGTAATGCTAATATTAGGAATTTCTAATTGAAAATAGGCATTTCAATAAAGAGGTAAATATTAAAATGAGATCATTAGAAACTGTAAAATTATCAAAAGAATGTTCATAGCAGAGCTTTTAAGAGATTTCAATTTGATGGTAGCTATAAGTGGCTATGAAATGCTATCTGTGTTTTTATCCAACATTTATTGCAAATTCATTCCTTATAATTGAAAACTAATGGAAATCCCAATTATTGCTTCTTAAACAAGGAAGAAAATTCATTGATTCGTTCAGCTTAAAGTGCTAGAAGGATTTCAGAAAATAGACATTGTTTCATCTGGGATCTGGATTAGTTTTTGCTCCAGCTCTCATGTGTCTACCAATATGTAGATAATGGCTTGATGTTTAGTTTGGATAACTCATAGTTGAAGATGTCTGGACGGAGTATCTGTGCTCACAACCATGGAACAGAGTGCCAAAGCTTTATGCTGCTTGAGCCACTATTCATTTAATGCCTATTTTCTGTGGAATGAAGTAGTAATTTTACTGGGCCTCAATAAGCTTAATACTCTGGCTTAGAGCCCGAGTGAAAGAGATCCCACTTTGTTCTGGAAAATGAAGCCAAGTTAATCCTGCCTAACTGTATTTTTATAAGGGCAGCACTGAGGAGTGACTGTTGTGATGTTTGCTGGGTGTTTTGTATCTGTTTCTTAATCAGGGAGACAAGGTGAACTATGGAATTGGGAAAAATTATTGGTGGCATCTATTTGAAGCACCAGAACTATAGGCTTTGAGTAACTGCTTGGATAATGGGACTTTCTCTGTGAAGAATTGGAAAAAATATAGATAAGAAAGAAAAAGAAAAAGGAAAATGATGTGATTGAAAGTGCTGTGTTTCTTAGTTGCTGGTGCTGTCAGAATTTTGTGAAGAACATGTTATTTTTGTTTATGAATATTTGATACTTTATATGAAACTCTGACAGTACACTGAGACTTGAGGAGCAGATGAAAAGTGAACTTGGTAGAAAGAAAAAAAAAGCTCAACTTATCAGGCATCAAAAATAAGCACAGGAATTTTGACAAAATATTACACTCCCACCAGACTCCTTCAACTTCTTAACTACAATGTTTAGGTAAAAACAAATTATAATAAAATACATGTACATATATATTTGGGCATAGACAGAGAAACAAAAATGGTTTTGTAATTCTCAATATAAGATATTTAAATAATCAATTATATTAGAAAATATTGTGTATCTAAAACAAGGTTTAAGAACTGAACACTTTTTTGTACACTTGTGACTCATGAAAAAAGATAAAATGGAAGTCATAATATAAAGACGGGCTTATTTGGTAGTCTGGATATAGAGTATTAATTTTAGACATAAAATGAGAATGAATGTGTGGGATCGAAAGAGATGGTGAAGTCAGCAGGCCCCAAAGAGCCCAGAGTAACAAAAGGGATAAAGAGAAGTTTGACCTGGGGAAATTCCATAGACAGATTTTGTTTTTGACAGATTTCATTGATAACGTATAGTGGGGGGAGTGACATATCTGATATGACATTTATGAGCATGTGCAGCTCAATATCTCAATAGTTCAGGTAGATTTGCCCAGGGACAGATTCATTTTCCTTCACTTTCCAATCAAAACCCCTAGTGGGCTTTTATCTTTTGAAGTTGACAAACTGATTCTAAATCATATTTTAAAAAATCATATCTGAACAAAGTTTGAAATTTAGTTAAAGAATTTTGGTACCTTATTTCAAGACTTTAAAACTAGCTACCTACCGTGTATTAATGGTGAAAGTATTAATAATTATATTAACGGAACAGAAGAAGATTTCCAGAATAAACTCACACATGTGTGGTCAATTATTTTTCCAATAAATATGCTCAGGTAATTTAATGAAGAAAGGATAGACTTTCCACAAAATGGTGATCAGCTATCTGTATATTCTTAAGTTAAAAAAAATTAATCTACACCAATATCTGATATCATTCACAAAAGTTAAGTTCAGATGGATCATATAGCTAAATATAAATTGTAAATGCTCTAGAAAGAAACAAGTCTAATATCTTAGGACACAAAAACTACTAACAATACAAGTAACAGAAATAATGCATTGGACTTCATTGCAAGGAAAAATTGTTCTTCAAAAGATAGTACTAATAAAATATTCATACACTGACGTACAATAGTTTAATACTTTCAATATAAATTTCTGACTAAAAACATATTTGGTGTACATAATACATAAAGATAACATATAAAGATAAGACATATAAATCAGTACATGACAAATAATCACATAAAAAGAATTAATTAAAAAAACTTTAATCAAGAAAACGTATATATGGTCAATGAAAATACATTGACATAGTGTCCGGGAACATAAAAATTAAAGTCACAATGATATACAGCTTCAGATGCTAAGAATGGCTGAAATTAAAGAGTCTGATAATACAAAGTGTCTCAGAGGAGGTAAGAGTATAAAATTGTCAAAACTTGTAGCCAGATGCGGTGGCTCATTCCTGCAATCCCAGCACTTTGGGAGGCTGAGGCAGGTGGATCACCTGAGGTCAGGAGTTTCAGACCAGCCTGGTCAACAAGGCGAAACCCTGTTTCTACTAAAAATACAAAAATTAGCTGGGCATGGTGGAGCGCGCTGTATTCCCAGCTGCTCGGAAGCCTGAGACAGGAGAATCGCTTGAACCCAGAGGCAGAGATTATAGCGAACTGAGATCGTGCCACTGCACTCCAGCCTATACAACAGAGTGAGACTCGTTCTCAAACGAAAGAAAAGAAAACAAAACATAAAAACAACCTTGTGAAACAATGTGACGGTTACTTATAAAGTTAAACATACGCCTAAACAATGACCCAGTATTTTAATTCCACTTTACCCTCAATGAAATAAAAATGTATATACAAAAATGTTCATAGCAGTTTCAATCAAAGTAGCCAAATATTGGACAAAAGACTAATTCTCTATCTTTAGGTTAATAGATACATCTGTATAATGAAATACCACTTAGCAACTGAAAGGAGTACTGCTTTTCTCTAAAAGAAGAAACATGTAATGCAATTGGGATGAGTGAAAGAAGGCTGACATACAATGAAATATTCACTGCATGCTTCTAGTAATATTATGCTCTGGAAAAAAAAAAACAACTCTAAGGTTTGGTGAATAAATATCAAGTCAATAATTACCTAGGATTTAGATGACCTGCAATGGGTAAATATAATATTTTTTGGGAAGATGTTAAAGTTCTGTACCTCAACTGAGGTGTCATTAATATATTTAGTATATTTGCCTATACACATTCATTTGTGGAATTAAAATCTGTGCACTTTATTTTAAGAAAAATCAGACCTCAATAAAGTTGATTTTAGAAAACCAAGAAAAAGGATTGTTGACATTTTGTTTCAAATGATTTTAATATTTTTAAATTACAAAGCTATAATTCTTTATCATGTTGTCCATCAAGGTCTTACAAAGCCAAAGAAAATTAGGAAAATCTCAAATGATGAGTGTTAGTTTGAAAAAAAACCACTATATGAAGTGTACAAAGACTTTAAAATAATTTTCATTGATAAAAGAGTTTGAGAAGGTTGAGACACGTAGGATGGCATTTTTGGCAGATAGCCAAATCTGAAAAGAAAATGGGAAATGTGTGTATTAATTGGGTATATTTTTTCGTTGCTTTATAAATCACCATGGATTTGAAAACATACAAGTAATATTAAGAAGAAGAATGTCTGGATCTTTTGAGTACTAAGACAAGGTCAGACAGCTTTTTATTTCACAGCGTAAGTCATGCTTGGACAAGAATAAGTGAACTCTCTAGCAAAAAGATCAAGTTTAGTTTGAATTTACGACCCTGTGACAATTACAAATTTTGTAATTCTCTCAGATACATAACTTATCCTCTTTCTGTTTCCTCCCTTCTTATCTCCCTCCTTCTTCCCATCAATAACATAAATTATTGTCAGTAAACGTGTGTTCTTATTTTAAATACAATTTATACATAACAATGTGATGTTATGTTTAAGTGAAAAATAATCCATCATTATAAATTATAACCTTTTTATTTTGCTAGGTCCCTTGAAATTAATATTTCTGTTCCTAAGGATATTGGCCTATTTTTCCCCTGATAATTTTAGGCTTATAGGTTCAAATACTATAAGCAAATATCTTGAGATAAGGCTCTGAATCTAGGAAGGAATTCAGACTGCAATGCCCTATCTACAGTTAATAAACCATATCATAAAGACACATATTGCTAGACAATGAAAAGTGATAGATACACAAACATTTGCTGTATTTTGGTAAAGTTTGGGTCAGATGTATTTTGACCCTGAGTATAAGTTATAAATATATATATAGATCATTTTTTAATACATTTTTTTGCCTTTGTGATGATGGATAGATATGTTTCGAGCAGAAAAGGTATTCAAAGGTATGCAATCTGCTTAATTATTGCCATCATAATTTTTATCTACATTCCATATGTCTAGTCTTAAGCAACAGATTATAAAAGCTACAAAATTTTGATTGATCGAAATTGAAAATAGCTTTAATATTATTTTGGTGCACTTTCCTTGTGAGAATGTTAAGTGTGTGCACACATGTGATGTGCAATTTAAAGTGTCAGATTCTACCTGAAAATAACTTATTGTTTTTAATTTAAAAATTGAGGCTAATGCTGCTGTGAAACACATGAATGATTGTATAACCACCGCACAATGTGTTTTCTATAATTAAGTGAATAAACAGTATGCAACATTTTAAGTTTTGGCATAAATCAACACTATGCTTTCTTATTCCATGCTATGAGGGGCATTTATTTTTATGGCTGCCCCTTCTGAATCTCATTGAATCTGAACAGACAAAACTAAAGAAGGGATAGTCTTTCTGAATCATTGTTATTATCTGCTCAAAAGCTATGCCTTCCATCAGTTTTAAACAAAACTGTCACTTTGCAAAATTAGATTATTAATTTCCACAAGGCAAGAATCTTAATCTTTGTAGTACTTTTTCAATATAATCATTAAGAGAAAGTTCGTGAATACTTAATCCAAAAGAGGCATTTGCATCATATAAATACCTCCAATCTCCTATTCTGTATGCAGTGGCTGCATTACCATCTGGCAAAGGTTTCAGTTGACTGAAACTGAAGCAATAAATTAATACAGTAAAAGATACTACCAATAGTTTTAAACCAATTAAAATTCTTGAAGCAGGCTCAATGCATGTTAAAATGTTATGTCTACTTCTGCCAATAGCTAAGCACGAAAGCAATATAATAAGCTAACTATGTCTGAAAGGAAGCTAGCAGGAGTCAAGGGTGCTCTTTGTTGCTAGCGCTTTTAACAAAGGCTTACACAATTAAAAAGCAAATGCTGGTACATACCCATGCTTATCACAACATCCTCACTTCTCAGGCATAGCATGCAACTTAACTGTATATTCTTACTGAACATATGAATATCTCGGTTTTCAAATGACAAAGTTGGGGATTTCATGTCTCTGAAAACTTTCTACTTGTTAGGAGCTACTTAGTGAAAAACTAACATTGACTTTCCAAAATGTCCAGAAGTCACTTCAAAATTAGAAAAGGTAGATATTTACAACAACATGACTTTGGAAAACGTATTTCTCTCTAGCTTTATTTTAATTTTTTTTGTGTTGAAGCTAGTTTTAATTTAAAAAACAGAAATATCTATATACACTATAAACTGAGTAGATTTCATTCATACATAATTTCAATTCTATTCCAAACAAACAATTTGATCCTTGTATTTGTTTTACTCATTCTTTGGCAATCAGAATATGCATCTGATGACAATTTTTAAATACCTGACTATTTTTGTAAACCACTCTGCAAAGTATATAACATTGACTGACAATACTAATGTCAAAAAAGGCTATCATTACAATTAATCTGTAACTCAGAAATGCTTTAAAGACATTTTTTTAGTGATAAATATTAAAACATGGCAAGCTTACAATAGTGTTTCCTATGCTCATCTAATATGAATTGAGTAAAATATTACGATGGTAGTTTTGAGATACAGTACACCTATGTGAAACATTATTATAATAGTCTATATCCAATTTGCATAATGTCAATCAATTAGCATTCAATAAAATGTCTTTATTTTAAATTAAAATGTTTTCCTAACTTCAAAGTAAGATTGTGATTAAACTTGTATTTCCTCAACAAAAGTCATTATACACATTACTACTTTGCATATTAATGTCTGTAATGTGATCATAAAAGGAAGCTTTTCATTGAAACATAGACAGACACAATGTTATATTTCATTTAAAGAGGTTAAATCATGACAAAGTATCAAAAATACATTTCTTCTGTCAATGAAATATTCAAAATGTTAACAATATTAAGCTTATGTTATTATTTGATCATTATCCGTTTTCAGAGATCCCACAACCTGCATTGTGTTAATTTTGTTTCTATTTAAATTCTACTAAACTTTTGCCATATTGGTCATAGGCCATGCAGAATTGAACATAGCATAACAAGATAAGATCGGTAAATAGAGGCAAAAGAAAATTGCGACTTTTTTTCTTCCCATCACCTTTATCTCCAGCTTCTGGTAATCATATTTTTAATCTCTAAATCTATAAATTCGACTTCATTACATGGCAAGATTTCCCCTTTTTAAGGTCTGAACAGCATTTTACTGTGTACATATCCCAATTTCAAAAAAATCTATTCATAAATTGATGGACACTTAGGTTGATCCCATGTCTTGGCTATTGTGACTAATGCTGCAATGAACATGAGACTGTGGACATTCATCAACATATTGATTTCAGTTCCTCTGATAATTCCAGAAATAGAATTTTCAGATCCATGGCAGTTCTAGTTTTAGTGTTTTGAGAAACCTTCACACCATTTTCCATAACGGTTGTAATAATTTACATTCCCACCAGCAACGACAGAAGTTTCTGTTTCTCTTCAGCCTCTTCAATACGTGGCTTTCATCTTTTAAATATATCATTTGTGGTTTTAATTTGCATTTTCCTAATGGTCAGTGATGCTGAACATTTTTGTTTTCACGTACTTGTTGGCCATTTGTATGTCTTACAAGAAACGTCTGTTGCCCATTTTTAAATCAGGATTTTTTTTTTTTTTCTGGCTATAGGGTTGTTTGCATTCCTTATATGTTTTGTATATTAACTCCCTTATCAGATATGTAGCTTCCAAATGCTCTCTCCCATTTGTAGGTTTTCTCTTTACTGTGTCAATTGTTTCTTTTGCTATACACAAGCATTTAGTTTGATTTCATCCTATTTGTCTATTTCTGTTTTGTTGTCTATGCTTTTTGGGGTCATTACCACCTATGTTTTCTCCTAGTAGTTTCAATTTTTATTTTTACTTTTAATTTTTTTTTTTTTTGAGAGAGAGTCTTACTCTGTCACTCAGGCTGGAGTGCAGTGGAGTGACCATAGCTCACTGCAATCTCAAATTACTGAGTTCAAGCGATCCTTCCACCTTAGCCTCCCAAGTAGTTGGAATTATAGGCATGCACCACTATTCCCAGCTATTTTAAAAAATGTTCTCAATTATTTAATTTATTTTTGAGTCAGGGTCTTGCTCTGTTCCAAACTGGAGTGCAGTGTGGTGCAATCACAGTTCACTATAGCCTTGACCTCCCAGGTTCAAGAGATCCACTCACCTCAGCCTACTGAGTAGCTGGGACTACAGGAGCACACCATCATATCTGGATAATATTTAAAATTTTTTGAAAAGAGAGTCTTGCTATGTTGTCTTGTCTGGTCTAGACTTCCTGGTTCAAGCAATCCTTCCACCTTGATCTCCCGAAGTGCTGAGATTACAGGCATGAGCCACTTCACCCAGCCTCATGTCTTATATTTAAATGTTAAACCCGCAGTGTGTCGACTTTTGTATATGTTCTCAGATAAGAGTCTAATTTCATTGTCCTGTCTGTGCATATTCAATTTTTCCATTTCACTTAGCGAAGAGACTGTCCTTTTCCCATTGTGTGCTCTTAGCATCTTCGTCAAAAATCAGTTGACCATAAACACACGGATTTAGTTCTGGGTTTTTTACTCTGCTTCACTAGTCAACATATCTGTTTTTATGCTAATACCGTGTTCATTTGAGGACAATTGGTAATCATGTGTTTCAAAATCAAGGAGTGCGATGCCACCACCTTATGATTTTTTGACTACTTGAGGTAGTCAGTACACATTAAAGGATTGGTTTTCTTTCATTTCTGTAAAAGGTGACATTGAAATGTTGACAGGCATTGCATTGAATTTATAGATTGCTTTGAATAATGCAAACATTTTAACATACTAATTCCAATCCATGAACACAACAGACCACTCCATTTATTGGTATTTTCTTCAAATTCTTAAAAAGACTTTTTTTTAATTTTTAAATTTGGGGTATATAGTAGGTATATATATTAATGAGGCAAATGGGATATTTTGATATAGTCATGCCATATGAGATAAGCATATCATGGAGACTGGGTTATCTATCCCCTCAAGCACTGATCCTTTGAGTTCCAAACCAATTACATTAATTAAATTATTTTACAATGTACAATTATTATAGTCACCCTGTTGTATAATCAAATAGTATATTTTATTGATTCTTTTTAACTATTTTTTGTACCCATTAACAATCCCCACCTCCCCACCAGCCCCTTACTCTACCCTTCCCAGCCTCAGGGAACCATCCTTTTACTCCCTATGTCCATGAATTCAATTGTTCTGATTTTTAGATCCCACAATTAAGTGAGAACATGTGATGTTTGTCTTTCTGTGTCTGGCTTATTTCACTTAACTTAATGATCTTCAGTTCCATCCATGTTGTTACAATTGACTGAATCTCATTATTTTTTTATGGCTGAAGAGTACTCCATTGTGAATATATGCCGCATTTTTTCATCTGTTGATGGACACTTAGGTTGCTTTCAAATCTCAGCTATTGTGAACAGTGCTGAAACAAACAAAAAAACTGCAGATATGTCATTGATATACTGATTTCCTTTTGAGTTTTGAGTATATACTCAGCAATGAGATTGCTGGATCTCAAATTTTAGGTAACTCAAATTTTAGGTGATTTTTTTTTTTTTTGAGGCAATTTCAAATGTTTCCCATAGTGGGAAACATCTTTTAGTCTTTCTATTTACACCCTGTGTCCCCTCCCTAATTCTGCTGGCTGTCTTCCCTGAGGGCCTCTGTGAGATACATTCAGGGTTGGCTTCCATGGGTGGGCTCCAGCTGTAGAATTGGAGTGCCTGTAAGGTGGTTTGCACTACTGCTTTGACTTATATTTTGCATGGCTCCCTGAATCTGTTCTAGCTCTAGGTCACGTTAAATCCTTCTCCCATGATCTGGATTTTCAGATTCCCCAGTGGGGATATGTGCTTTCACACTTTGTGAACTTACAGTGTTTTGCTTGTTTGGCCAAATTTGCAATAGCCTGTGGCTTCTTTCTAAGGATATGTGAATTCTTTTGGGTTTCCTAGTATGTTCCTGTGGTGGTTCTTACAACAAAGGATTTGGGGGTGAGTTTCCACACGCTGTTTTATCTGTCCAAATGGAAGCTGCACGTCAGCCCTGTCTCCTATCTGACATCTTCCTAAAGCCAATAGCTCTTAGCTTTGCCCTTTGAAGTTATTTTCAAAATCCCGTAGGTGTGCTTCATTGTTTTTTATTCTTTTTACTTTTGTCTCCTCTGACTGCATTTTCAATTAGCCCGTCTTCAAGCTCACTAATTCTTTCTTCTGCTTGATCAATTCTGCTGTTAAAGGGCTCAGATGCCTTCTTCAGTATGCTAATTGCATTTTTTCAGCTCCAGATTTTCTGCTTGATTCTTTTTAATTATTTCAGTCTCTTTGTTAAATTTATCTGATAGAATTCTACATTCCTTCTCTTTGTTATCTTAACTTTCTTTGAATTTCCTCAACACAGCTATCTTGAATATTGTGCCTGAAAAGTCATACATTTTTCTTTCTGCAGGATTTATTCCTGGAGCCTTATTTAGTTTATTTGGTGAGGTCATGTTTTCTTGAATGTTGTTGATACTAGCAGATGTGCTTTCATGTCTGAACATTGAAAAGGTAGGTATTTATTGTAGTCTTTTTACTGTATGGGCTTTTTTGTAGCTGTCCTTCTTGGGAAGGCTTTGCAGATTGTTGAAAAGACTTGGATGTTGTGACCTATGCTGTGTCTGCTTTAGGGGGCAGCCCAAGCCCAGTAATGCTGTGGTTCTTGCAGACTCCTAGAGGTACTGCCTTGATGGTCTTGAAGACAATCCAGGAGATTTTCTGGATTACCAGGTAGACACTTTTGTTTTCTTCCCTTCTTTACTCAATGAACAGTGAACCACCCAAAGCTGGGCGTAGAGTGATACCAGCTTCCGTGTGTCCACCAGCACTAAGATTATGCTGGGTTAGACCTGAAGCCAGCACAGCATTGCTTCTCACTCAAGGCCTGCTATAACCACTTTCTGGCTACTGAATAGGTTTTCTCTAGGCCCTGGGGCTTTGCAGTAAGCCTACGGCAAAGTCATCTAGATGTCTTTCCTTCCCTTCAGAGCAGCAAGGTTCCCCAGGCCCTGGGTTGGTCCAGAGGCACAGTTTAAGAAATCTTAGAAGTCTCCCTGGTCTTCTACTGTACTGTGGCTGAGCTGGCAGTCAAACCACAAGACATAATCCTTCTCACTCTTCCCTCCGCTTTCCAAAGGCAGAGGACCCTCACTCTGTAGCCACCACCACCCCAGGCCATGAGGAGTACTGCTAGACTACCATCAATGTTCCCTAATGACCCATGGGCTCTTATGTCAGTGTGGCAGAGAATGCTGCCTGGCTTCAAACTTACTCCTTCAGAGCAGGCACTTAGCTCCCCTCTGGTTCATGGCATGTCCAGAAATGTTATCCAAGAGTCAGGTCCTGGAGTCAGGGACCCCCAAAAGCCCACTTGGTGCTGGTAAGTAAGGTGTAAGGTAAAGTCCCCTTTACTTTTCCCTCTGCTTTACTCAAGTAGAAATATATATATATATATATATATATATATATATATATATATTTTTTTTTTTTTTTTTTTTTTTTTCCCATACCTACCACAGCTGGTAATGTGGTAAGTCTCACCTGAAGCCAGCAAATCTCAGAGGCTCACCCAAGGCCCACAAAATCGTATTACTGGGTATCATTGCTGGTTATTCTGAGCCCAAGGGCTCTTCAGTTAGCAGGTGATGAATGCTGGCAGTACTGGATCCTTTCCATCAAGGCAGAGGGCTCCCTTCTGGCCCAGGATATGTCTAGAAGTGTCATCTGGGCGCTAGAGTCAGGAACATGAGCCTCATATTCTAACCAGTACACTATCCTGTTGTGGCTGAGCTGGTATCCAAGAAAGCAGACAAAGTTCTTCCGATTTCACTCTTGTGTCCTCAAGCAAGAAAAAGAAAAAGTTGGGGGATCTTTTCTTGTGGCCATGAGCTATGCAGCCTGGGGTTAGGGGAGGGGTGATGCTAGCACTCCCTTTGATGCCCCAGCTGGTGTCACAGTAGGTCATGTGCCCCCGAGTCCACTGTCTCTGGGCCTAGTTCTGTACTTGGGCTCACCTAAAAGCTGTAGTCCCTGTGGCCTAGACTGCCTTTCAAGTATACTGAAAAACAGAAAGCACTGTATCCCTTGGTGGCAAGGTTTGTGGAAACTGAAGGTCGAACTGCTGGGATTAGTAATTCCCTTCTGGCTAGGGCTGGTGTCTGCTGAGTTTGGTCCAGTTCTACCTTTCTGCTTTAACAGGACAGCACTGAGTTCAATGCCTCACTATTGCTGTGTTCTCCCTTCCCTAGAACTCAGAGATGCTCTTTGCACCATGCTGCAACTACTGGGGGTAGGAGAGGAGTGACAGCAGTGAATCAAGACTCTTTTTCTATCTCTTAAGTTCCTCTTTCAGTAATATAAAGTTAAAACCAGGTACTATGGGTGCTCACCTGTCTTTGGGTTATTATGAAAGTGTTTCTGTGTAGACAGTTGTTAACTTGGTGTCCTTGAGAAGGCGGTGATCGGTGGAGCCTTCTATTCTGCCATCCTGCTCCGCCTCTTCTTCAAATTCTTTTATAGTGTTTTACAGTTTTCCTTACACAGGCCCTTTACCTCATTAAATTTACACCTAAGTATTTATGTGTTTTTGCCATTGTAATTGAGATTGTTTTCTCATTTTTTTTATCTGTTAATTTATTAGTGTATAGAAATGCTATTGATTTTTGTATTTTAATTTTTCATCCTGCAACTTTACTCAATTGTTTATCAGTTCTAACAGTTTTTCTGGTGCATTCTAAAGGGATTTCTTTCTATATAAGACTATGTAAAATCCAGTAGAGACAATTAATTATTTCCAATATGGATTCCTCTTATTTATTTCTCTTGTCTAATTGCTCTGGCTGGGACTTCTAATACTATGTTTAAAAGAAGTGGTGAGAATAGCCATCCTTCTCTTCTTCCTGATCTTAAGAGTAAAACCTTTCAAACTTTCACTATCAAGAATGATATTAGCTAAGGGCTTGTCATATATGGCTATTATTGTGTTGGGGTACTTTTTCGCTTTACCTAATCTGTTGAGAGTTTTTGTCATAAAAAAGATATTTAATTTTGTCAAATGCTTTTTTTCAACTATGGAGATAATTATAGGATTTTTCTCCTTCGTTTTGTTAATATGGTGTATACTATTTATGGATTGGCATCCAGGGATAAAGTCCACTTGTTCATGGTAAATAATCATTTTCATGTGTTCTTGAATTTAGTCTGCTAATATTTTGTTGAGAACTTTTGCTTCCATATTCATCACGGGTATTGGCTTATAACTTTCTTCTCTTGTTTTGTCCGTGTCTGGCTTTTGTATTGGGGTAACGTTAGCCTCATACAATGAGCCTGGAAGTGTTTTCTCCCCTTCAATTTTTTTTGGAAGAATTTGAGAAAAAATTGTATTTGCACTTCTCTAAATGTCTGGTAGAATTCAGCATGAAACCATTTATTTATGGCCTTTTCTTTGATAGGAGATGTATTATTATAAGTCAATCTCTTTAAGGGCCTTTTCTTTTAGAGCTTTTTTCTTTTTTTTTTTTTTTTTTTAGACTAAACTTTGATAGTATCTTTTAATATTAAAAACAAAACCCTTATCCCACATCTGAAATAAGAATTATAATAAAAATACAGTCATTACAAAACAATGAACATATGTAAATATCATGATAAATTTGGTATGGCTGGAGGATAGTTTTGTGTGGATGAACAAAGACAATTGCATGGAAGAACCAGTATGAGTACTTTAGTCACAGCTGGGGCTGAAGTGGCTGGGATGTAGGGCACCTTATCCGGGAGCTGCACAGAACAGCAGAGCCCTGGGATCAGCCCACAAAACCATTTGTCCCTTCTTAGCTTCCAATCCTATGCTGGAAAAGGCTGCCTTGAAGATCTATGACATTTTCCCCATTGTCTTGGTGATTAACATTTAGCTCCTTGTTACTTATGCAAATTTCTGCAGCCAACTTGAATTCCTCTCCAGAAAATAGGCTTTTCTGTCCTACCATCTGGTCAGACTGGTAATTTTCCAAGCTTTTATCTTCTTTTAAAAGTAAATTCCAATTTTCAGTCATCTCTTTGTGAATGAATATGACTGGATGCTTTTGGAAAAAGCCAGGTCACATCTTAGATACTTTGCTGCTTAGAAATTTATTCTGCCAGATATCCTAAATTATTGCTCTCATATTCAAAGTTCCACATATCTCTAGGACAGGGGTAAAATGCTCCTGCCAGTCTCTTTGTTAAAGCGTAAAAAAGTCACCTTTATTGCTGTTCCCAACTGTCATCTCATCTGAGTCCACCTCAGTCTGGACTTCATTGTCCACATAACTATCAGAATTTTGGTCAACCATTCAATAAGTCTCTAGGAAGTTTCGGACTTTCATTCATCTTCCTGTCTTCTTCTGAGCCCTCCAAGCTGTTGCAACCTCTGCCTGCTACCCAGTTCCAAAGTTGTTTCCACATTTTCAGGTTATCACTATAGCAGTGTCCCAGTCCCAGTACCAATTTCCTATATTAGTCCATGCTCACACTCCTATAAAGATACGACCTGAGACTGGGTAATTTATGAAGAAAGGAAATTTAGTTGACTCAAAGTTCCCCATGGCTGGGGAGGCCACAGGAAATTTTCAACCATGGTGGAAGTTGAAGGGGAAACAAGGCACATCTTACATGAGAACTCACGAAAACAACACAAGGGAAACCACAGCCAAGATACAATCACCTCTCATTAGGTTCCTTCCTCAACATGTGGGGATTGCACATTGAGATGAGATTTGTGTGGGGACACAGAGCCAAACCATATTATTAAGTCTCCAGAGTTTATTCATCTTATTATTGAAGATCATGCAAATATTTTGATAGATAGTTTCATGAATTGCCCAGTCACATTTTAGAAACACAATCTATAGGAATTAAACTATTTCTGGCTTATTTTTGTTTTGAATATGGTAACATTTTAATTTAGCAAACATTGACAAGTTGGAAACTGCCACCATGAAAAACTAATCATAATCTTGTGTCCTTTCTTAAAAATATAGTTGATTTCCAAGTTTCTAGCAACTTCTTAAAAAAAAACCCTGTAATCACAAGGCCACATGCAATTATAAGCTATAACAGAGGCTGATGATTTTTCACAAATACCCATGCTCTCCTTTAGTTGCTAAGGGGTCTAGCAACTAAATGTTAGATGTTAGAGACTATATTTCTGAATCTCTTTTAGTTGCATTTGAGCGTGCTATTAATTACAGCAGATAAAATGAAAATAGCAGTGATGTACATACTCCAAGGGCAGATATTTATAAGATAATTGCTTTCTCCTTCCTCCCCTCCCCCTTTGGTACAGGCTGGAATGTAAACTTGATGGTCGTAACAGAGTCACATATACACCTGAGAAATGGCAGATAAGCAAGATAAAAGGAATCAGAATTTCTGTTGTGACTAGTCGTGTAGACTGTATACCTTGGCCAACTGCCACCATGGGCTGTTGTATAAGAGATTGACACATGTTATTGTATTTGCACCACCTCATTGTAGGATGTTTTTTGTTACAAGTTAATAATTGTGTCCTAAGTAATGAGTGATGTAAATGTTAGCTGGATTATGTCCCTGGAAATTATAAGTGAAAACTGTAATAGATCTCTTGAAAATTAAGGAGCTTGTGGCTGTATTGAAAATTGCTTCTAGTCAAATTTTTCATTGTGAGGTTTTCCAGGTAGCAGAAACACAAGAAATTTAAAGGCTGGAAGTTAGAAACCTGCTGAAAAGTTAATGTGGATCACTGCTTTAGATAATTTCTTAAATAAAAAGACACAGTTTCAAATCAGAGGGTAGAGAGCTTTTAAAAAACAGCAATTAGAGAAAGACAAGGAGTGGTAATGAATTAAATACGAGGTGATGGTATAGTGCCACTGTTTAAAAGGTCAATGTTATTCTCAAGTGTGCATGCAGAGTAACTTCTTATAAAGCAAAGAAGTTAGTATTTGAAAAAAAAAAAAAAAAAAAACCTTGTTCCATAGATGTCTAAAGCTCACTATGATGCATTGTTGTTCTGTCTAAGGAGACAGAAGCAAATAATATAAACGTCAGAATAAGTAAATAATTCTAGGCTTAAGAAAACACATGTGTTATCATCACAGTGCATCCCTGCATAGTTATCACATTAAATCCATCAAATATATTTTTCTGTGCCTAAGATAATTATTGTACATATAAGTATACTTCTGAATATAGTAACATACTGAATTTTAAGGAGAAGTTGTCTTAAACTTACTAATGACTCAAAATTATATATTTACTAGATGATCACTAGATAGCTAATCAGTGGTCAAATATGTAAATTAAATTGAGAATACAATTTTTAGAGTTTCCCAGGATACGAAGGAAAACTAATAGCACTACATAGAAATAACTTAAAATGCTTATTGCTATAATCAATCATGAGCATTCTCAGAGCAATTTGAATTGAATACCTACCTTAGTATTTAGATTTCAGAGGAGTCTTTACAAAATAACCTGGACATACAAGTTAAAGAGAAAGATGATTAGCTAATAATTTAAAACTCAGCCATTTTTCCAACTATTTCTCCTCCCTCTCCCCATCCTGTGCTGCACACTCATACAACAAAGAAAGAAAAGTTACTCTTCTCTCATATTCATTAGGTTTGCCATTGATAATTTTTATTTGTTTAGTTAAACTTATGCAAAAATACAAGCATGAAAATTATCTTCAATCTATCGGCTCAATACTCCCACTGAGAATCTAAACAGGATAGCTTCCTTACAAGTGCCCAAAAGGCATGTCTTGTTAAAATATGTGTCTCTTTAGCTAGCAACGTTGTCCAGTAATACTTCTCATTTTTTTACAATGAATGCTGTGTACTAGTAAAGGTAGGTGTATTCTCTAAGCTTAGATTGTTTCCTGAAAAGTTATGAAGTGGTGGCAAAAGCTAATGGGTCTGAAGAAGCACTGGTTTCATTTCCAACACACACTGTGATGATATTTCTATTTCCTTTGCAGGTGCTTGTTTCCTTGCACTGCAATCATCAACTCCTAATGTGAATGGTAGTGACCTTAAATTGCATTCCTCACTAACTTCACCATCAAAATACTACACTACATAGCACTAGAGAATTCCTTTGTCTCTGCGCTCTCATCCAGGGCATGAAATGCTCAGATCTAGCGTCGATGTGTGGAAAATTGTAGCATACGTGCTTCTACAGCACAAGGCATGGAGGGGCTTGGTAGAGACATTAGAGTGAGCTGGAAGATTTTTGCACTATCTGGTGTTTATTTTAAATTTATCTAAACAGAATAGTTAAATCAAATTGTATGGTGGTTGAAGATAAAGGGAACATAGAATAAGAGTTGGTAAATTCCAGATATTCCCCATGCTGGAAAATGGATCCTTTTCTAATACTGAGGGACTGTGTTAAAGAAACTTCTCTTCCGGGGTCACTAGGGGAGGGGTTTCAGGTGCAGGAATTTCCCGGCTCCACACCTCCATCCAGAGACCACAGGGGTTTCAAATGTTAAGTTCTTTGTCTGATTTTCCCACGGGCCAGGTAGGGAAAGCCAGGTGAGGCTCTTTTGTACCAAATTCCCACCAAAAGCTCTGGGAGGAGGGGGATCTGAAACTCAGGGTTGTAGAATAAGCAGCCAGTCCCGTATGAGAGTCAAAGATGAATCACTCCAGAGGAAGTTTGAAAGAACTCCTCTCATTGGATGAGAACATGAATGGGGAGGGAATAACTCACGGGTTAAAACTTCAGGGGCTCCTACCTGAATGGATTTCCCGCTCTGGGTTCCCCTCTCACAACTGTTTTGTTTATTTTTATTATTTTTCTTCTTTCTTCTTCTTCTCCTTCCTCCTCCTCTTCCTCCTCTTCTTCCTCTTCCTCTCTCTCTCTCTCTTTCTCCTCCCCTCTCTCCCCCCCACCCCTCTCTTGCTGTCTAATAAATCACTCTTCAGCAAAACTCTTCGGGTCCATGATATTTATTCCAAAGGCAAACTCACTGCCTCTCCGCAGCCCCTTTCCCCATTCTTCGGAGTTAGAGAGGCCAAGAACCCACGAGAGCTGGGTACACCCCCTAATTTCAACACCTCCACTCTTTTCTTCTGTGTCAGTAATTATGGGACTAAATACATCTGGATGTGTTTATATTGTTGTTGTTTTAAATACGTGGTTTTTTTCGGTGGTGTTTTACATAACATGTGGATCCGTAAGAGACTTGAGAAAACACAAATATTAAGGCTAGCATCAAATTCAGTCTTCCCTGGCAGTTATTCTTCTATGCAATGCTTTTTGTGCACACTGATCTGCTTTCTCTTGACGCTGCTTTCAGATACAATATGCATATACTTCTAGACTCAGCACAAAAGGCAATGACATTGAAAATTTGCAAATCGTGCTCCTCCCGGGCTGCATGAGCTACTCCTTCCCTTCATTCCACATCCTGTCATGCATGTGTCTATTGCAACACTCATCACCAAGGGTTGTAATCGTCATTTAATTCTAACTCTCTCTTATTGAATTGCAGGTTTCTTTCATTTTTCTAATCTTAAGAAATGAGCCCAAGTGTGTGGCACCTGTGTTCTCAACAAGTGTTTATTGAATAATTTAATGAAGTACTTACTTTACACATATTAAATTGAAGCTTATATTGATTGAGGGGCTTATAGTTATTAAATTACTTGCAAAGTCAAAATGTTGCACCTACCTCTTAGGCTAAAGGTCTTGTCATTTCAAATTACGTGCACTCAGAAGCAGTTATTTTCTCTTTCCATTTTCTCAGTTTCATCTTAACACCTATTTATAGCTAGGAGTATGTGGATCAAAAAACAGTTTTAGCTAGGGAAGTTAAGTGCATAGAAAGAAACTGCTTAAGCAAACATTTACTTTTATTTTTTTGGCCCCCAGTGACTTTCTATAGCAATTGTTTGTAAGTCTGCCCTCAGTTGCTCTGGCTTTGTCACATCTGTAAAAATCTGTGTGGAAAAAAAAAGTGCAAAATACATCTCTTAGTTTAGTGAATAGCAGTCTTACTAGACAGTGTTGAAGTGCATTATAACTTTGCCCTCATGCTGGAAGAAGCCAGCAAAACCTGTGAAATACCTTGAAAAACTTTTTGGTGCCAACGTCTAAAAAGATTAAATATCTGCCAAATTCTTAATTTTTTTCCTGGTTCATAAGATTACAGAGTATTGAACTTAAAAATATTTACTTATTTATCTTAAGACTCTTTCTCAGGGTGAACTAATGAGTAATTTTATATTTTACCAGTCACAAATATCAACTTTACAAATAAAGCAATTATGTTTATCATGAAAGAATTTTAGGACAAAAAGTAAATATTGAGATTATTTAGAATATTTATTTCTTTTAGATACATAGCAGTTGAGGCAGAGATAAAGTAAGCCATTTGATGATAATCGTACTGCTAATTAAGAACTAATAATATTTTAGATTCCTGACTTTAAGCCTAAATTTCTTTTCACTAAAGTAACTGCCTTCATAATTTTACAAAACTAAAATAGTCATTCTTTTAAAAAATGTATTTGAGAAAATCTGAAATTTAATATTGGTCTCATAGATCTCAGTATGGAAAACAGAACTATGTGTTACTGTCTTAAGTTGAATAAACAGCAATTCTAAAATATTTTTTAGAAACATCAAAAATAAAATAGGTAGAATTTATCAAATCATTTTATCTCTGTAACAATTTCTATTTTTTCATGTAGTCAATTATTATATCTATGCCGCTCTGTTTGTCATTTACAAGTTTTATCTGATCAGCCCCATAAGCCAAATTTGGTTTTATTTTCTTAGTTGTTTTTGTAAAGTCTTCTTTCAAGTAAACTGCAAATTACTCTTTTTCTCTAAAACATAAAATCTTTTTCATATTTGTTTCAATGTTTGTTTTGATACAAATTCAGAGTTCTGTGGAGAGTTAACTTAAAAAAGGTATTATTTGTAATTCTGTTGTAAAATATACACACTATTTTTTATAATTTAGGCAGTGTATTAGATTCTGCCTAAATTTGGGACTGACCTAACAAAGTATCATAGACTGGGTGGCTTAAAGAACAGATATTTATTTTCTTTGGAAGCTGGAAATCTGAATGTGAAGTATTGGTGGGTTTTTATTGCTTTGGAGGACTCTCCTTGCAAGTGCACCTCTTCACTTTGTCTTTCCACTGTGTGCAGGCATCCTTGGTGTATTTGTGTATCCAAATTTCCTCTTCCTATAAGGATGCCAGTGAAACTGGATTGGGGCCTACTGCCAGTGGCCTCATTTTAACTTAATCCTCTCTTTAAAAGTTCTATCTCTAAACACAGACACATTCTAAAGTACATGGGGATAGGGCTTCAACATGTGAATTTTGAGATGGATTCAGTTCAGCCCATAACAGGCAGCTTATATTTCAAACATATTAAAATACTCATCTCTGACTCTTAATGAGGCAACAATAATATGGAAAACTCTCTTGTTTAAAAGTTAATGGTTCTGGCCAGGCATGACTGGTCACACCTGTAATCTCAGCACTTTGGGAGGCCGAGGCAGGCAGATCATGAGGTCAGGAGTTTGAGATCAGCCTGACCAACATGGTGAAACCCTGTCTCTACTAAAAATACAAAAATTAGCCAGACATGGTGTCTCGCACCTGTAATGCCAGTTGCTCAGGAGGCTTAGGCAGGAAAATTGTTTGAACTGGGAGACAGAGGTTGCAGCAAACCAAGATTGCACCACTGCACTCCAGCCTGGGAGACAGAGCAAGACTCCGTCTCAAAAAAAAAAAAAAATTAACAGTTCTCAGTACTAGACCTATCTCTCTCTAATTGGCTGTCTTTGTAGAAGTCTCAAAATCTTTCTATGGTTTAGTAATCTCACTAGTTAAATTAAAAGGTGTGGCCGGAAGAGTCTTATGTTTCTTCTCACTAAAATCAATGACACATGAATTTTTTTAGCATGAAAAAATTCACTTTGATTCCATACTACCTCTGAAATGTCCCATAATATAAAATAATAAAGTTCAAATTTTTCAAGGTTTCTAAAATAACTTTTAAAATAAGAATATAACTCTTTCCACTTTGTTGCCTTCAGAGTTTTGCTATCAGGACTGCGTTAAAAATGCAAAATGAATTTTTAACAGACCATTGACAGTTGCATTGTTAATGTGCCTCCAGGCATGTAATTAGCTGAGAAGTTTAATCTTTTATATTCTAAAGTTTGATCAGAATGCATAAGCTCAGAAAAGCTACAAAGTATTGACCAGCATCTTTGATAACAATAAAAAGAAAGTTCTAAGCGGCACTTTCTGTAAATGCAAATGCCCCTTGTTGCTTCTCAATAACTATATTAAATATAATAAAATGATTATCTTTTGATTACCAAATAGAAGATTTTTGAGTCATTTATTTTTCTTGGGAAGACTCAAAAAGAGTCATGTGTGACTCTCTGATAAATGAGTAATTTATTCTATGAACAATTCATTTTTAACATATTATATTAATCATTAAGAGGAGGAAAAGTCTGCTAGGTGAGTATATAAAAATGAAAATAAAATGTAGGCTATTTAAATAAATTAATGTGTTTCTCATTTGTCTATGTTGTATAAACATTAACACACATATTCATTTTTCTATAATTCAATAACAGTTATCTGATAGATGAGATAAGGAGAAGGTATTATGATTGTACTGGATACTGGTGATGAATGTTATGGGAGCAAAATGGGTAAAGACCAGAAAAATGAACCTCATGGATGAATTGGAAACATATCAAAATAGGGTAACCATATCAGTCTGTAGGTAAGTTTATTTCGTGTGAAGAACATGTGCATACATATGTACTCTTTGTTCAGAAGCTGTTTCTTTCATTAGTTTTATATTCACTCATTGCTCAACACATCCTAGGTGGTAAGTACATCTTGTTGATTAGAAGTTGTGTGGGCCTTAGAGGAAAATTGGAGAATTCTATAGTGCCTCTGTGTTAGGAGAAAGCTGAAGATTGATTCTGGTGTGGTTATATTCATCTAGAAGAGTGAAGTTTGGAAGTTTATAACCATATGAACTAAAAACTAGTGGTAGGAGAACTATGGAAAAAAGCCCTCTTTTTTTTTAAAAAAAAGACCAGTCCTGTGGCTGAGGTTGTCCTGATATCTATATTTAAAAAAATTACAGTGGCAGTTAATTTATACTAAGTGTTCTTCAGACAGCAGCTATCCATGTATTATTGAGATAATACAATCACCATAAAAAGAAGTTATTTAGACTTAGGAACAGAAATGGGAATATAAATGAACAGAAGAGATCGGTCCTATTTCTGTGCTTCCATTTGTCCTGTATTACATGTATGCAGTATTGTGCACATACCATTGAGATGGCAAAGTGCTCACTCAATGGATAGGATTTCATATTTCTCTGTGATTATAGTCTTCTTATTTAGTCTTTTGTAAACTTTTTGAGATATGACTTTATCTTAATTATATGTGTATTATTAACAGCACCGTTCATTCTTTTAATACATATTTATTGAACCTTTAATGTGTGTCAGTTATGGTTTCTATATACAAAATAATTAAATGGAAATTTTCTATTTCTGACATTGGTGAACATTGTGGCTCTGTGGTCCATGGGGGCACACACACATATGCAGACTACATTACTACCTATATTTGATGTACCTACAAGTAGCAGGAATATTGAAGAAATGGTAAGGATTTCTCTATGGCAATCAGATAAGTGTATCCAGTAGTGTGAGGTGATTCGTATGAGCTTATAGAGATAGATATGTTGTGCTTGATCTGAGGCAATTTGTACAGTATGGCATTTGTGAGAATCACATGTGTTTGAGAGTTACAGAACATGTGCTATCGTAAGAATCTTGAGTGTAAATACTGGGGTGGGGATTCCAGGAAGGGTGAGTTATGAAGGGCAGAATGAAAGTCGGGAAGTGAGGGGTGGGAGGATGAAGACAAGAAAAATACAGTAACAATGTTGATTAGTAAAGAAGTGGCAGGATCATATAAAGGTATTTTACCACAATTGAGTGTTTGCATTTTATACTTAATGAGAGAAAGACTCACTGAAGAAATTTAGCAGGGAGGCGACAATAAAAATCATATGCAAATAAGACTTTTGGTAACGAATCTATACTTAGATGTTATTGAATGGAGAAAGAATAACACTTGAAAATCAGAACATACTTTGAGAACAACTGAAAACAGCCAACACCACAGTGATCCAAAATCAAAGGGAACAGAAAAATCATCTAAGATTTTCTATTAACCATGCCAACTCCAAAGTTCACTTCAGACTTTCAAATTAAATTTACTGGGAATGCTGTTGGGGATTTTTATTTTAGCAAATACTCCAGGTTACTCTTATATACATATTTTGACAATATTACTTTACAGGCCCCTTTGAATGTAGGTCAGTGGATTAAATTAAGTTTATAAAGGGAACTGGGTTTAAAACCTGGCTCTTTCCTAAGAATAGCAATGACAATAATACACAAGTATAGCTGTGTGCACGTGCATATGTCTGTGCAGGTGGGCTGCCTCCAAACTTTTAACAATGCCATCCCGTTTTAGTCTCCCATAATCCAATGATTAATTTAGGTTAAGTATTTTTTTTTTCTATTTTAGGAAGGAAACTGAGACTCATAAAAGATAAGTGACTTATTCCAAATCACACACAAATAAAAGGCAGAAGAACTAAAAGGAAGTTTTCCTGTATGATTCCCTGGTTCATTTCAGTATCGTTTTTTTGTTTTTGTTTTTGCTTTTTTTTTAACCTCACAGCATTAGATAGCCTATTTATAAGAAACTAAGAAGATCACTTGATGCTTTTCATTCTCATAGATAAAATGATCAGGTCAGATCAGCGGCTTTCAACTGGGGGTGGTTTTGCCCTTACTGGGACGTTTGACAATGTGTGTTGGTTATTATAACTTCAGGAGTAGAGGTTGAGGATGAGGCTAAACAGTATATAATCCACAGCAGACTCCCCAGCAAAAATTATCTGGATCAAAATGTCAATAGTGCTGGGGTTGGAAAAATCTTGATTCAGATTAACTACATATGGAGGTCCTTTCCAGCTCTAAAATTCAATGACTATCAAGTTGCTTATGCAGCTAATACAGCAAATAGGATAAATTTGAGAGGACCAGTGCTATAGGTATTAAATTTCTCCTTTGTCTAAGTACTCTCAATAGCCTATGATCTCTTAATTTCTTTTTATCCTTATACCATTTCGACTCACTGTCTGTGTTATTTCATCGTTTTGTCTCTAAAATATGCTGAAAATATAAAGAAGACATCATGATTCATTGATTTTTTACTAGGTGTTAAGCAATTTTCATGTATATTGGATTATTTGATCCTTAAAATAGTATTTTAATAGAGACATTATTATTCCCACAGCTGCTTTTGTAGTATAGACAGTCATAATATTGGTCTTAGAAATAATAATGTGGTTTTCCTTGGCAAATAGATAAGTTGATTATTCCAGCCCACATATCTTTTAAATCAATGGGTTTGCTTAAACTGTCTGAACCTCAGCACAAACATACTGTGTAGGATCTTCTCTGTGGGGCAAAAGGAGGCTTTCAGGGAGAAAGGCAGATCAGTATATGTTTCCTGGGGCTCAGCATGAACATCACAGGGAAACAGAGAAAGCTAAAGTACTTACTTGTTTTTGTTGCTGTTGTTTGTTTTTTAATGACACACCATGGGTAACCATCACTAACACACAAAGGACTTAGTCTGCAAGTGAGAGACATCAGTAGACTTAATTTTTGTTTTTTAAAAAAACCAAGTATTTGCAACTCTAGGCTTGTCACTAATTAGCTACATGATTCTGGGAAAGTCAATAACTTTTGTTCACTTCCTTCAATGATAAACTGTAAAGTTGAAGTAGAAAATTTCTAGCATCCTTTCCAGCTTTACAAAATAAGATTTGCTTTTATAATCTACTCATTCAGAATTCATTTGATGAGTACCATGATTATTTGGCCATCATCTTTGTAGAATGTAGAAAATGGTGTGTATATGGGTGTATCATGCGTTCATTTTAATTACCAGCAAGTGGCAAAGAACTTATTTTATGATTAGAAAAATGTAAATGTGAATTCTGATTTTAAATAAACCTCCATTTTCCCAACCTCAACAGAAACATTTTCAAACTTTGTAATAATACTTTGAAGTAAGTTTTTAAATAGGGCTAAAGAGAAACGTTCATATCTCACAGGAAAATAAGGATGTTGACCTGGAATAGAAATGTTTACTTACACTTGACTCTGCCCTATATTTACAAATTACATAATACTTCAAAATACCTCAACTCTGTTAAGAACAAAACAGATATAGATATTACTTTGTAGCACCTTCTCAGTCTGTCCCTCTATAAATACAGTTCTCTATTCATGCTGGTATGATGAATATAGTAGTGTACGTTTCATTAAAGTAAAAAACAAAATGGCACAAAACAAAACACTGGAAGGCTACATTTTAATGCAAAATCCAATAGCCTTTATCTTGATTTGCTATTGCTGACTTAATGGAAAGAAGGTGTAATGAGTTGATTAGTTGTATTAGTGCCTCCCAAACCTCCAATTCATGTTTGCCCCTGGAATCACAGATTACAACCTTATTTGGAAGTAGGGTCTTTGCAGATGTAATTAGTTAAGGATATTTGAGGTGATACTATACTGGATTTATGGTACACCCTGAGGTACAATGACTGATGTGTTTATAAAAATAGGAGGGCAGAGAAACAGACAGAGGAATAAAGTCACCCTATGATAAAGGTAGACAGAGATTGAAGTCATACTACCATGTGCCAGAAAATTCCTGGGACCACCAGAAGTTATACGAGGCAAGAGAAGATACTTTCCTAGAGTCTGCAGAGGGAGCATTGTCTTGATAGTGGTGATGTTTCAGACTTCAAGCCTGCAGAATTATGAGAGTATGAGATGTATGAGAGAATACATTTCTCTCGTTTTAAGCTGCTCAGTTTATTATGTACCATCATGGAAGCTCTAGAAAATGAACATAGATTTTGGTACTTAGAAGTGATTTTTTTTTAATTAAATATTTTGAAATGTGAAAGTTCTTTTGAAATCAAGTAATGAGCAGAAGCTGCAAAAATAGCTCACAATAAAAAAAAAAAAAAGTCTAGTTTCCCTTGAAGAGACTGTTGGTGAAAATATGGACATTGGAGGTATTTCTGTTAAGGTTTCAGAAGGAAAGGCAAAACATTTTATTCAGTACTGTTATTAAAAAGAGGATGGACAATAATGGGTGGAATAGTGTCACTCCAAAATTCATGTCCAGCCACTCAGTTTACGGTAGATTTTTTTGTGTGGCATTTAGTTGATAGAAGGACAGGAAAATTTCTGAGAAGGAATAATTTCTGAGACCTTTGTTATAAAGGGTCTAAAGAAAAAAAAAAAACTTGGCTAACTCGTGTACTACTTGGTGAAAAGAAGAACCTGTAAGCAAATGCCTTAAATATTTAACTGATGATATTTTCAAGCAAACTGTTGAATGTGTGGCCTGGTTTCTCCTGGCTACTTAGAGCAAAATGTGAGAAAAATAAATTGAAGAAACTGTTAAGCAAAAAAGAATGAGAACATGATGATTTGGAAAATTCTCAGCTTATATGTTATCTCAAAAGATGGTAAAGCATGCTCTGAAGAGAATACCTTGGTGTGGCTGGACAAACTTTTACTGGAGATATTAGACATGCAATTTACAGATATACTACATCATCTCAGCAGAATCCAGAAATGGATAAGAAGTTATGCAGAAAGGATCTGGGAAGGATCCTTATTTATGACAACTGGCATGGAGCCCCTTGACATACATGCACAACCAACAAGGTTCTAGAGAATGTTATACTAGCAGAAACTCTGCTACTAGATCATACGCAGAGTTTTACCCATACCTGAAATAGATATATAGTTGAACTTTTTGAGTTAATAATATTTAGGTAACATTTGGGACATAGTTAAGACTTTGGAAATTTTGGAGTGGGATATATGCATTTTTCATGGGGAATGGATATAAATTTGGGGGAACAGAGGATAATGATGCGCTGAATAGTGTCCCCCCAAAATTGAATCAGGAATAAAAAGTCTACCAACCAAAAAAGGCCCTGGACCAGAGGGATTCATTGCTGAATTCTACCAGATATAAATAGAGACCTGGTACCATTCCTAGTGAAAGTATTACAAAAATCAAGGAGGAGATACTCCTGCCTAACTCATTGTATGACACCAGCATCATCCTAATATTAAAACCTGTCAGAGACAGAACAATAAAAGAAAACTTTAAGTCAATATTTTCAATGTTCGTAGATGCAAAAATCCACAGTAAAATACTAACAAACCAAGTCAAGCAGCACATCAAAAAGTGAATTTACCACAGTCAAATAGTTTTATTCCTGAGATCCAAGATTGGGTCAACCTATGCAAATCAATAAATGAGAATCATCACATAAGCAGAATGAAAAAGATAAACCAATCATCTTCTCAATAATTGCAGAAAAGTCTTTTTGATAAAATCCAACACCTCTTCATGTTAAAAATCCTTAAAAAACAAGGCATCAAATGTACCTACCTCAAGATAATAAGAACCATCTATGACAAACCCACAGCCATCATCATACTGAATAGGCAAAACTTGGAAACATTCCTCTTGAGAATGAAACAAGATGAAGGTGTCCTGTCTCACCATTCCTTTTCAACATAATGCTGGAAGTCCTTGTCAGAGTAATCAATCAAGAGAAAGAAATAAAGGGGATCCAAATAGTAATAGAGGGATTCAAACCATTCCTGTTTGAAGATGTAATTATATACCTAGAAAACTCCATAGTCTCTGCACAAAAATCTTCCCAATCTGATAAGTCATTTCCATAAATTTTCAGGTTATATTATCAATGTGCAAAAATCAGTAGCATTTCTATACACCAACAGTATTCAAGCTGAGAGCCAAATCAAGAATGCAATCTCATTCACAATAGCCACAAATGAATAAATAGCTACAAATACAATTACCAAGAGACATAAAAGACCTCTACAATAAAAGTTACAAAACCCTACTGAAAGAAATCAGAGATGACACAATCATATGAAAAAACATTCCATACTCATGGATAGGATGAATCGATATTCTTCATATGGCCATACTTCTCTAAGCTGTTTACAAATTCAATGTTATTCCTATAAAACTACCAAAGATATTCTTTACAGAATTTGTTCACTATTTTAAAATTTGTTTAGAACAAAAAAGCGCACCAATTGTCAAGGCAATCCTAAGCAAAAAGAACAAAGCTAGAAAAATCATACCAAACTTCAAACTATATAAGAAGCCTAAATTAACAAAAACAGTGTAATACTGATATAAAAACAGGCACATAGACCAATGGAGTAGAAGAGAACACAATGAAATAAAGCTACACATCTACATCCATTTTATCTTCGACAAAGTTTTCAAAAACAAGCAATGGGGAAAGGACTCACTAGGTGCTGGGATATCTGGCTAGCCATATGCAGAAGACTAAAACTGGACCCCTTTATTTACATTATTTAGAAAAATTATCTCAAGATGCATTTACACTTATATATAAAACCTAAAAGTATGAAAACTCTTGAGGAAAATCTAGAAAATACCATTCTGGACAGAAGCCCTGGCAGATATCATAATGAAGAAGCCAAAGCATTGGCACAAAAATTAAAATTTGGTAAATGGGACCTAATTAAACCAAAGAGTGCCATTACAACAAAAGCAACTATCAACAAAATAATCAGACAACCTACAGAATAGAAGAAAATATTTGCAAACTATACATCTGACAATGGTCTAATATCCAAAATATATAAGAAACTTAAACAAATTAACAAGCAAAAATCAAACAGCTTCATGTCTCAATAACAAAGACATGGAATCAACTTAAATGCCTATCAATGGTAAACTGGATTAAGGAAAACTTACTACATTCCCATATTCCTGATGAACATAGATGCAGAAAAATTAGCAAAATACTAGCAAACAAAATACAACAGCACATCAGAAAGATAATATACTATGATCAAATAGGATTTATTTAAGGGACACAAAGATGGTTCTACATACACAAATCAATATGTTATACACATCAGATCAACAGAATAAAGGATAAAATCTTTATTGCTTGGTCATCTCAATAAATGTAGAAAATACATTTAATAAAGTTAACATTCTTCCTGATAAAAACTCTTTATAAATTTGGTATGTAAGAAACATACCTCAATACATAAAGGTCATAGCTGACAAACCCACAGGTACAATCATACTAAATGGGGAAAAGCTGAAAGGCTTCAATCTAAGAATTTGAATGGGATAAGAATGCCCAATTTTTTTTACTCTTATTTAACATATTACTCAAAGTCCTAGACAGAGCAATTAGGCAAGAGAAAATAATTACAAAGCCGTATGATCTTTAAGTAATGAGATGTCAACATAATTGTTTTGAGATCAACCAATCAGACCACACATTTCATACTACTAGGTTATAATGAGTGTTCATTAAACATCATAACAACACCCTCTTTGTTTGTTAACAAAGGGCATTCTCTTTCTGTATCACTGGTGATAGCTGATAGCTGATGCAGGACAATTAAAGTCATCTACTCATTCTCTCAAAAAAAAAAAAAAAGAGAAAATAACAAATGTCATTCAAATTGGAAAAGAGATTGTTCTTCTTTGCAGATGGCGTGATCTTATATGTAGAAAAGATCCACTAAAAACTGTTAGAACTGATGAATTCTGTAATGTTTCAGGATATGAAATCAACTTACAAAAATCAGTAATAATTCTATAAGACACTTAAAAAGTGGCTGAAAAAAGAAATTGAGAAAGCAATTCTATTTATAGCAGCAACTAAAATGTCTAGAAATGATTTAACCCAGGAGATGAAATACCACTAAAATAAAAACTGTAAAATTCTATTGAAATAATTTGAAAAGGACACAGAAAAATGGAAAGACACTTCATGCTTATGTATTGAAAAAATTGATATTGTTACAATAAACATATAATATTATTACACTGATCATACTACCCAATGCAATCTCTAGAAAAATATCAATGATATTATTCATAAAAATACAAAAAGAAATATTGAAATGTGTGTGGAACTACATAAAAGCATTGAATAGTCAAAGCAATGCTGAACAAAAAGAACAATGCTGAAGTCATCACACTTTCTGACTTTAAAATGTACTATAAACCTATAGTAATTAAAACAGTATGCTATTTGTATTAAAAAACACAAATACCAATGTAACAGAATATTATAGCTGGAGATAAATCCATATTTTCCGATGAAGGTGTCGAGAACATTGCAGATAGGATGATGTATTGAATGAATGTTGCTGAAATAAAATGCATACAATTATGCAGGATAATACCATTAGATGCTGATCTCCCACCATATGCAAAAATTAATTCATAATGGATAACATAATTAAAGCGTAAGACTTGCAACTACAAAAGTTCTAGAAGTGAACATAAGAGAAATGCTTTGATACATTAGTCTAGGCAAAGATATTATGAGTAAGACATAAAAAAAAAAAAAAACAACAACTGTCAAGAAATAATCCCCAAAATAGACTAATCAACAATATCAAATTCAACATTAAAAAATTAATCTGATAAAAATGGGCAAAGATTCTAAATAGAAATCTGTCAAGAGAAAGACAAACAAATGGTCAAAAGTGTATGGAAAAAAATGTTCAACATCATTTATAATCAGGGACAGGCAAATTAAAAATTAAAACCACAAGGAAATATCAACTTATTTCAGGATGGTTATCAAAAAGACAAAAAATAAGAGTTGCTGGTGAGGATGCAGTGAAAAGAGAACTCTTACACTGTTGGTGGGGATGTAAATTATTAGAGCCATTGTGGAAAACAGTATGGAGTTTTCTCAAAATACTACAAAATAGAACTACCATATGACCAAATAATTTCACTACTTGATATTCATCCAAAGGAAGGAAAATCAGTATGGGAAAGAGTCGCCTATAACCTCATATTTATTATAGCACTCTTCACCATAGCCAAGATATAGAATCAGTCTAAATATGTATCAGCAGATGAATGGATAAAGTGTGATATATAAACACAACAGAATACTATTTAACCAAGATAAAGAAGGAAAAGAGTAAACAAAAAGAAAGTTTGAAAAGGACTTCAAACAAGAAGCAAAACCAAAAAGTATGTGATGTCATGAACATTAGAAAAAATGTAGAGTGATGATAAGCCATTCAGGGTTTAGACAAGGTCTTTTGAGCTGGGACAGATTTGGACATATCAAGTGCTATTGAAAAGGGCCAGGACATGAATAAATAGAACTATGGAAAGAAAAAAATAACATGACATTGATAATAAACATTTATTCAACGGTAGGCTCTAGGGCGAGGGTGGTGGCACAGAAAATATTTTCATTATATTAAAAGGGGCTGAGATCTGTGAAGAAAAAAAAAGAGCTTTATTTTTTATTAAAAAATGTGCAGATTCCTCTTTTTAATAAAAAATAAAGCTCTCTTTTTTTCCTAGACTTCATTGTAATCAGAAAATGTGCTTCAATGAGAGGTTGTAGAGTTAAGGCCATAAATGTACAAAGTGCAGGCGGGGAGTGGGGAGTCAAGAGAATGAGGAATAGTCTTGATCTTTAAGCCTAAAATCACCATTCTCTTTTAATTGGCTGATTTCAGATGCTCATTCAGTTGGTGCCAGTTGGTCTGTTGGTGGTCACTTGGGACATTTCCAACCACAGAAACCAGTTTGGCTTGATTGTAGAACAGGAGATCCTGTGACACTTTTACATCTTTCCAAGAAGGTGGAGTAAGACACTGCTCTTTCACCAGTGGCCATTTCATTCTGTTTAACCTTGAGCACCTTAGCCACAGGGAGTCCATTTTGTCTTTTTGCTGGAGGTGTGCTTAAACATATATTTAAATTGATGAAATGTGGTAATAATATCAGGCAGAACATTTTTTTTTTAAAAGGACTTTAAGATATCTGTACACCCATGTGTTTCCCAGGTACACCTTCTATCAATTATTTGTTCTTTCTAAAGATAGCGTTACCCTTATGACTATTTTAATGTGGTTTTATTTGTTAGTTTCAATGAATCTCAAGATATGTATGTTACTATTTTATAGGAAAATTAGATTAGACTAATGGATAATCTTTTTTTAAAAAAAAGCCCTAGCAAACAAAACTATTAACTACTGACAACTCTTAACTCTACGTGCTTAAAGCCATTAAACTTTGGGAGAAAAACCAGATTGAGTGGAGATACACCTCCTGCCTTTATGGGAATGAGTACCTAAGAACACAGATAAACATATCTTCAAGTAAGAATGCATGTGTTATTTTTGGCTTTGTGCTACGTTTCTATTACAAAAACAATTAAGTATTAGAAATAATACATTTACTTTTATATTTATAAATAGATATATTGAAATGATATAATATATTATGTTTCATAGAATAATTATTTCTTGATTGTTTTTATAAGCTCTCCCTTTTATACTATCTGCAATGAACTTAATAGTTAGAATAGACAATTACATATACCCTGTTTAGGAGTATGATACTTTGAACAGGTAGACATACATATTTTCAGTATCATACAGAAAATAATTGAGATATATTTATTATTGAAAATTTGAGCAAAAATAGAGATGAATAAGTGATATTGTAACCTGGGCAGGGCTGCATACTCAGCACCCTCCCCATTCTGATTCCAGGGTCCTTGGCCTCTCTAACCCCAAGAATGGGGAAAGCGGCCTCAGATGCGTGGTGAGCTTACAGTTGGAATAAATATTGTGGACCCAAAGAATTTAGCAGAGAGCAATTTATTAGGCAGAGAGAAAGAGAGAGAGAGAGAGAGAGAGCTCCCACCTGCCGTGGGAGGGGATCCAAAGAGGGAATCCGGGCAGGTAAGGAGCATCAGGGTTTTAACTCTGGAGTTATTCCTTCCCCATTCATGTTCTTGTCCAATGAGAAGAGTTCTTTCCAACTTCCTCTGGAGTGACTGATCTGTGACTGTGATACTGGATTGGCTGCTTGGTCAGCAACAGAGCCCCCTCCTCCCAGAGCTTTTGGCGGCTTTTTTTTTTTGAGCCAGAGTCTAGCTCTGTCGCCCTCAAGCTGGAGTGCAGTGGCGCCATCTCTGATCACTGCAACCTCTGCCTCCTGGATTCAAGCAATTCTTCTGCCTCAACCTCCCCAGTAGCTGGAACTACAGGCATGTCCAGCTAATTGTTGTATTTTTAATAGAGGTGGGATTTCACCATGTTGGCCAGGATGGTCTCGACCTCTTGAGCTCGTGATCCTCCCGCCTTGGCCTCCCAAAGTGCTGGGATTACAGGCGTGAGCCACCGCTCTTGGCCTTCAGGGGCTTTTTGAACAATGAAGCTCACCTGGATTTTCCACCTAGCTGGAGCTCAGGAAAGCTAGACAAAGAACTTTATGTTCCCCAATGGGGGCATGGATGGAGGTATGCAGCTGGAAGTGCCTGCCTTTGAAACCATGTCCCTGGTGGACCCGGGAAGAGAAGTTTTTCCCTTAACACAGTCCCTCAGTATACTAGCCAATAGATTTCTCAGTCAGAATCTGGTATTAATCAAATGGCACATGCTAAAAATATTTTGCCCATGGTTTAAGAGGATACATCACTGTGTTTTACACTTATCAGAGCAAACGAGTTGTACAAATAGGCTTTTCACAGGAACTGACTGTGGTCCAGTCCTCTGGAGAATAAAGTTATAGTGGTTTCTAGAGAAAATGAATTAAATGTATGTGGGTAAAAATTTTAGATCCCTGTAGGAGTCATCAAAAATGTATAAACAGTAAATGACTAGCAGACACAGGTTTCTTATTTCATAAATGGAGAGGATGTTAGTTGCATAATGAAAATAAAATGCTTCTCTTCCTCTCTCTCTCTCTCTCTATGAGGAAATTTGCCTCTGAATTTGGCCTTGAGATGGATTATGTATACCAGGAAATGCAAAAATTAGCAAAGTGTTTCTTTTTCAGAGCAAAGTCCCTAAGCAGGAAGCAACAAACCTTTTCTGGGGAATTTTTCAACTAAACAAAAGGCTAGGCAGTTCATGTTAAGTTTGTTTGAAGCCTTAGCTTGTTGTTTTCCCCAACAAACTGATTACTTGCATTAGAATTACAGAAATAGATATGCTGCCCCTTCCTTTCTAAGATGAATACTAATGTGTTCTGCCTGCTGGAACAATATTCAAAACAACCCACAAAATGAGCTATCAACCCATTTCAAAAACAGTTTGAAATCTACTCTGAATATTAGTTTACAAAATACAAAGGCAAAATCTTACGGCTATCAGGAACTTCCAAAGGTCATTTAACATCCCAGCTTTCATATATTCTAAATGAAATAAACACATTCCATTCTTCTTTGCTTTATTCAATAGTATTTGATGTATGCCTGCTATGTGCCAGGCACTGTATTGGGGTCTGGATATAAGAATGAATAAAACTAACTCTTACTACAAAGTTTTTGTCTGTGAGTTAGAAGAACCAAGTAGGTTAATCATTTTTAAATGTTTTTATTTAATGTGATAAATGTCAATTTTGAAGACACTGCAAATATGAGACTGATTTGAAAGGGAACCAAATTCTGCCTGAGAATTTAACACAATTTAGCTGGATCTTGGCAGATGTTGGCATCTATTGGGAAAAGGAGAATTTTCCAAAAGTGGAAATAGATGTAGGCATAATCTTATTTTATTTCTATTTGACAATAATGTCTTAGAGGGATCCAGCCCTCTCTCTGAAATGTGGTATTTTGGGGTTTAAATAAGTTTTATAGGACATTCCTGAAAGAGTTCGTCTATGGCAACACATTCTAGACTTCCTTAAACTTATCTATCCTTCCAGAGGGCCAGGCAATTATTTCATATTTGTCCTCTATGATTTCTCTTTTTCCTTTAACATTTCCTCCACAATTCACACTCCCAAGTCCCAACTTCCCTTGTTTCATAGAGAAAACAGAAAAAGTCAGAGGATAGCTTAGATTACTTTATATCGCTAACCTTTTCCAAATTCTCTAACCTTTTCTAGCGTTCCAAATTTGTAAGTAGTCAGTGTTCCTAGCTAAGTCTTATCCTAACAGCTGTTCACAAGGTCACGTTCTTACTAATTGCTCAGCCACATTTCTCCAGGTGTTTTTACATCTCCCTCTCTTACATCATCATCTTTCCCTTTTATTGAATCACTCCCTTTAGAGTACAAAGGACATTTTACCATCTTATAAATAAATGCTCTTATTTTTCTCCCATTTTTAAATAAATAAAACTTATAATCTCATTTGTTCATAGGCCATCTGTTTTTTTTTGTTTGTTTTGTTTTTAATTCTTCATAGAAAATGTCCCAGGAAAATTTGCCTATTATCACCCTCCTTAATTTCTTCCCTCTTTGTCTCTCTCTAATTCATTCTAATGAGATTTTCATGCCCACCACTCCACTAAACTGTACTTCTCAGTGTCCCTAATAATCCTATTGCTAAAAACTTTGGTTACCTCATTATTATCTTTACATTTTGATGGATTTTAACTAAGTTAATTTCTTTCTTCTTTTTGAACACTTTCTTTTCTTGGATGCTAGAAATTACTCTCATCTGCTTTTCCCAAATTTTTGTTCACTCCATCTTAATTTCTTTTGTTCATTCATTAGTATTTCCCCAAATTTAAAGACTGAAGTACCTCAGGTAGAGCTGAGACTATGGTGATGCAAATGGCCAATTTCTCTTGAGTACAAAATATAAGAGAATACCAAAAAAAAAAAAATAGTAGCTAAGATAGATAAAATTATTTCAATATTTTTTTAAAAAGCAAATTTTATGCAAAAAAATCCATGATAAAATATTACATGATAAATAAAAAGTGAATCAGCATTACTATTTATTTCCTCCCAAGCCAATATGATTAGGCTTGGACCTAGATTCAGGACCTAGTTTCCTTTAGCCTCCTCTGTTTTCTATACATACTTATTCTCTATGTGATCTTATCTAGCCTATCATAGTTTAAAAAAATCATCTATAGTGGTGATATCTCAAGATTAAAACTTCAGCTTTAACCCATCTCCTAAAATTTGGTATATCTAACTGCATACACAATATCTCAAGTTGAATGTTTAATGGATACTAACCTGAGAGCAGCGTACACACAGAATCAAAATATTTATTATTATTATTTAAATTATTTTATCATTATTTGTGCTGTGCTATTATGTTATGATTTTAATGCATTTGGTTTGAGATTGGCTAATGCAGTGGATTATAATTTGATCATATGAAATCTATAGCAATAGAAACTTGGAATGAGTCTAAAATGAGATGATTGGGTCACTATTATTTTTCCGAATCCATCTCTTACAACTCTCTACATTTTTGCCTTTAATTCAGACATATTACCTCCTTGTTTGTTGTTATAGGTCATATTTTCATGCCTTCTAGATCTGCAGCATTAATTGCTCTTAGATTCTAGGTTTAGCCTTCAGTTCTCAAGTATTTTTATTTCTTTATTTCTATTTATACCTTGAATATTTTAATGTTTATTTTATATTTTTCTTGTCTTCAATCTCCTCATTTATACATTTCTAGAATATTCTAAATTATTTTGTTTGTTCAAAACTGCTACAGATTTCATAGATTCTTTAGTTTTTTAAAAAAATATTACATTGTACGCTTTGGGTATGTTATTATTATTATTTTTTGAATACCTGCCTTGTTAGTAGGGTTAAAGTATTGCTCCTATCATCTTTTAATTCTCTAAAAGATTTGCATGAGATTTGATTGTAATCCTTTCTATTATTGTTTGTTTCTCAAGAGCAATGCGTTTTCTTATACTTTTAGGAGAGAGTAAGAATCATGGCCCTAGAGCTATCTTTCCTGCCGGGTTCACAAAGCAATAGGGGGGAAAATCACATTTTTTGAACTGCCTTCTGTCTTTCTTTCTCCTGTATTTAGGTGAGCATCCTTTTCCCTTCCCTAAAATATCCCTGTCCAACTTAACTTGTATTTTCCTTCAAAGAGTTTTTTCTCAGTAGAAAGACTTTGGCTTCAAAGGAAGCTTAATTGTGTTAAATTTTTGTCCCCTTGAACTGACTTGAAAATTTTGATATGATAGAATAGAAGCTGTTTGCAGATTGGCGCCATTTACTTTCGATTTGGGAATTTCCCTGACACTTTAATGAGATAACATTAAAGTCAAATCTAAATTACAGTAACTTTCTTCCCCTGCGCTATTTGAGGAACAGAAAATTGAAGTGGACATTCAATGAACTAAGATTTTAAGACAATATTGACAAAGAATGAGTTGGCAGTAAGATGGACTTACCCAACACATAAAAAACACAGGGTCTAATTCTAATGTGACAGTAATTGAGAGATTAGTTTATTCACAGAAGAATAGATTAATGGATCAGCGAAATAAAGTAGGCAGCTCAAATGTAAATAAATAGACACTCAACTTCTGTCAGATCAGGCATTTTAAAAAACTGGGAAACAAATGAGTCATTAAATCATGGATAAATAATTGCTTAACTTTGTGATAAAATGATATTTCATCACGGACACAAATAATTTCCAAGTATTTAAAAAAATTATTATAAAGGCAAAACTGAAAAATGTAGAAGAAAATGTAGAAAAATACTTTTCTAGCATTATTGCAAGGTAGAATTTGTTTAAAAAACATAAAAGACACAAGTGTAAAGGAAATTTGATCAGCTTTACTATTACTATTGAGAACATCTGGTTATCAGGAGGAAAATAAAGTGAAAATTCAGGCCATAAATTTGGAAGAAGCATCTATAATAATTATTTCTGACACATAATTAATTTAAAATATACAAAGATGTACTATAAATCAGTATAAAAAGATAACTAAATAAAACACCAAGTTGACAGAACTAAGACTTTTTTGTTGCCTAGTCAATAGATAACAGTAAGTCTTACACAGTAGCTAATAAAATTTGATGTTAATTTATAATTGATGAACAGTATAGTTTTCTCAAAGAAGTCATAGCATCATTATAAATTTAACATTACATTAATTTCATTAAAATAAAAGTTCTTATATTTTATGTTTTTTTGAGGTGGAAATTTATCTTTATACTCTGACATTCTGTGAAATAACGCTGTAATATAAACTGTGAGAATTCTCTATGCAAATTAAACGTTCACTTTAAAGAATATGGTAAGGTGTCACTACATAATAACTCTAAATTTTATACACAAGTAATCATTCAGAGAGGAAGTTGTGTAATGTAGTGTAAAAGTAGTCTATAATATCCACAATATAGGCAAAAACTGTATATTCTGTTTCATTTCTCTTTTTTCCTCCAAGAAGAAAAGAATAAGTGAGCTCTCATAGTTAATTTGCAGCTTACTATGTTTCGTAAATGGTGTACAAGATCCAGAATTTGGCAAATTATCTGCAAAAGATCTACTGAAGCCATAACATGGAGACATTAATTACAGAAAACAAACAAAAATACAGAAAATGAATAATTTCTCCAAGAGCTAGTTTTGATGAGAAAAAAAACCTAAAGTAATCGACTTTGCTAAATTAATTGAGGATATCGTAAATAATTCACTTTGATAAATACAAATATGAATTTGCATGTAGAGTTGAAAAATATTAACTAATTTTTGCCATATGATTACAATTATGCTGGCACATTTTAATCACTTTCAGATACATAATGAACCTAAAAACACACGCATAGCATAGTACCTAGGCTCATACATCAGGACTACTAACAGATTAAGAGGACTATTACTTTGGATTATAACTTTGACCTTATCCATGTCTATATCATGTAATAAATGTCCCAGCAATGAATAATAAGAAGAATGCTAGGCCAGATTCTGACTGCAATTAAGAAATCTTTCTGAAGAGAAGGTTTAAACTTTAGGCATAGGATAATAATAAACCTCTTCTGAATAGGTGGAAGCACATGTGAAGGCTGAAGATGAGAGTGAGTGATTCCACATCCCATCCATTGATGCTACACAGTCTTTCCTCTGAAAAGTTCCTTGCTGTAAATACATGTTTCTTCTCCAAACTCAGGGCTTCTAAGGGCCAAAAATGTTACTATTTGTCTTAGTTACTTGGGGCTGTTCTCACAGAATATCACAGACAGGATGAGTTAAGCAATACATACTCACTTCTCATAGTTCTGGAGACCAGGACCAAGATCAAGACACATGCATATCTCCTGCCTGGTGAAAGCCCATTTATCATTTACAGACGGCTGCCTCTGCTTTGTACCTTCAGATGGTGCGTTTAGAGAGATCTTGCACATCTTCCTCTTTTTATAAAGGCTCTAATCCCATAATTAGGACCCCACATCATGACATAATCTAACTTTAATTACCCACCTTTAAATACCATCACACTGGGGATTAAGGTTTCAGCATATGAATTTTTGGGCGGCACAAACATTCAGTCTGTGGCACCAACCTTTTTATTCATTCTGACACCCACATGGACTGCAAAAGATTTTTAAATGAAATACAGATGTTTGCTACATATTGAATTTCAAGCATATCGTTTCTCTGGAGTCTCCAGCAAGATTTGAATTTACTGGCTCTACGTAATGGTATTAATTTCAGATTATTTTTTCTCTTCACTCAGGATGTTCTATAAAAACTTGTCCATACTTCTTAGATAATTTCCTTTCTGCAACTCTGTGTTGTCCCAGCACTTGCCTGCTAAACCCTAGTTTTCATAATTCTGACTTAAATCAAAGGCCTAAGTATGCACATTTTCAGGAGAGGAAATTAGGAGCTAAGTTTAATTATTCCTGTTTGTCCTTACATATTTTAAAGATTTTATGTGCTCAGTCTCAAACTCCATTTTAGTAAATTAATGGGTTAAAATATTGACCTCTTAGTGCTTTCATTGTACTCAGCAATAAAATGATTTTACATTTTGTTAATTCCTTAATTAATATGTAGAATTTAATATGATTTAGCCCAACTTTTCACCCTTGACGCTTCATGAACTTGGAAAAATGATTAATTAATAATATTGACCTATTTACTACAGAATTTATTTTGTAGTTGAATATATTTGGCTTTTGTAAACTGTTTCATTATGATTTGCATAATTAGTGCAGTATTCAAAACCACAATTTAGTATTCATTTTCAGTTTTCAGAGTAGTTAATTTTACCCTTAATTTCTTGATATTTTTCTTTTTTATTAACTTCTTATAAATACCATATATTTTGCTAATTAACATTTTCTATATGAAGGAAACTCATTTTCTGACCTGTACATTAAAATGTAGCCAGTTAGCAATTGGTAGGGTCAGGGTTAAATTTTTAGTCTATTTGGGTTGCTGTATAAATAACATGCTGGGTAGCTTTTAAGCAACAGAAACTTATTTCTTACAGTTCTGGAAGCTAGGTAGTCCAAGACCAGGAAAATTTGGTGTCTGGTGAAGGTCAGCTTCCTGATAGACTGCTGTCTTCTCACTGTAACCGCACATCATGGAAAGGAAACAAGATTTCTTAGGCCACTTTTATAAGGATACTAATCCTATGAGCTAATCACCTTCAAACTTCTCACTTCCAAATACCGTCAACTTGGGGATTAGGATTTCAACATATGAATTTTGGGGAAATGCATTCAGACTACAGCATGTGTATGAAAAAGACTACTGCTTTGTAGCCAGTGAGGTTCTAATATTGCCTAGATGTTGGCCTTTCATATGCTTGGGAGTATTATAAAACACACTTACTTTAATATATATATA